>NC_085878.1:46034987-46057487 GCF_034702125.1 Engraulis encrasicolus
GCAGTGCTGCTTGGGTCCAGTGTGACATGAGCTTCAAGCCACCAGCAGATGGCTTATCCATACTTCTGACAGTCTCTCTCTCTCTCTCTCTCTCTCTCTCTCTCTCTCTCTCTCTCTCTCTCTCTCTCTCTCTGCCTACTCTATATTGCTTCAATAACTCGCCTGCCATGCGGCTGACCTGGGTTCGATTCCCGGCCCAGGTCCTTTGTCGACCCCTCCCCGTCTCTCTCCCAATTCGCTTTCTGTCCACCTCTCACACTGTCCTATCAAATAAAGTCGAAAAAGACCTCCCCCCAAAAAAGAAAAAAGAAAATATGAAAATCGTAATATGAACCGAATTGTGATTTGATTGTTTCGTTACAGCCCTACCATCCTAGCCTGGGCGAATAGCCGACTGTTGACTCCGTCAATCAGTCTGGCAAAAGCCATGAGGAATCCGTCTCCGTGGACGATAGGAGATGGTCTGATCTTACTCTATCATTTAAATTAATTGAACTTCCAAACTCAAATTAAAACCCATATTGTGCTTTATTAGCATGCCTGTTATGTTACAGCGCCGCAAAAGCATACAAATAACAAAACGAAAGTGTGAATATAGTTACCTTAACCAATCAGTAACGGAGCTCGCGGGTGAGTTCTACACCACCACTCTCAACTGTTTGCTGATTGGCGAAACACTGAGAGAAACGAGCTTGAGGCTTTTGCCAGACGATGTGCGGAGCCAAAATCTTTGGGTGGAGTACAGAGGATGGCGTCGCGAGGCTACTACCATCCAGCCCTCACTCACTCACTCACTCACTCTGCAATAACTGCAATCACTCCCTAACTTGTGACAAGCAGCAACAGCAATACAGCAACACTACAGCAACAGCCCCTAGTTTAAATGGAGGCAAGAGGAGACACAAGCATGAATAATTCAGAGAGGGGAAACTGGCGATTCATATTCATAAGCAGACACAGTTCAATCATTCAATCAGACCCCTTTTTAAATACAGCAGATTTCCTCAGAGATGTCTCTGTCGTCGGGAGGCCCCACTGACACACACAGGCATTCGCATTAATAAACAAATCACTCACATACAGTCACACACACACTCACACGGAGACACAGACACACACATAGTCATGTATGCATGCGGGCGCACACACACACACACACACACACACACACACACACACACACACACACACACACACACACACACACACACACGCACAAACATGCACACACACACATACACTCTCGCTCTCACTCACTGTCTCTCTCTCTCTCTCTCTCTCTCTCTCTCTCTCTCTCTCTCTCTCTCTCTCTCTCTCTCTCTCTCACACTCTCACACACACACACACACACACACACACACACACACACACACACACACACACACACACACACACACACACACACACACACACACACAGGTGTGCTCCTGTGCGGACACACACACACATACACAGTCACTCCTGCAGGTGGGCTGCCCTCATTCAGTCACTGCGGTGTGTAATGAAGGGAGTGCCTCTGTGCAGTGCTGTGTGTGTACCTGCAGTGACAGACGACCTCTCATCCCCATGTAGCAGGCATCATTCTGCCATAGTAGACACTGCTAACACACACGCAGACGTGTGTTGCATACGCACGCAAGCATGCATGCGTTCTTTCACAGACACAGACACACACGCGGGCACACACACACACACGCAAACATGCACGCAAGCATGCACGCAAGGATGCACGCACACACGCACACGCACACGCACACACACACACACACGCACACACACACACACTCACATACAGAACTCACTGCTGTAGAAGTTTGGTAAAGTTTGGGAAAAATATATAAGCTTGAAGGTGTGGACTGAGGTGTCATGGTTCAACATCTTAGATGTTTGGTTTGTTTGTTCATTTGTTGTCCATTTATTTTTCCCTGAGCATTTATTTTTTGCTGGTAAGCCACCAGGAAAGGGTCACTGAATTTACTGACAGCACTGTCTGTGCAAGCACGCAAACAGCAAACAACAAACAATAACAAAGCAACAAATAAAAGCTTTCTAATGTAAAAATGATAAGAAAAAGAAAAAAGAAAACATATCGCCCGTCCTCGGCATGCCACAAAGCAGCCCTGCTCTCTTTCTCAGTGGTGTGTCATCTGATAAGACAGCCGGCTAGTCCCTGATGGGCCCATAGATTAGTGTGTCTGTCTGCGGAGCAGTGCTGCGTATCCGTGGAGGGGCTGATTTCCTGACTGGCCTATCCACGACGTCTAACCTTGTGCTTTGTACTACACAAACACACGTACACGTGGGTACACACACACTCTCGGATAAACACACGCACGAACACACACAAATACACGCCCACAGGCACGCACCCACACACACACACACACACAGACTCACTTGTGTGTACACAGACACAAACTTGGCAGACGCAAAGTGTGCACATAGGCACAAACACTCTCTCTCTCACACACTCACGCACACACACACACACACACACACACACACACACACACACACACACACACACACACACACACACACACACACACACGCACACGCTCTCTCTCGCACGCACACACACACACACACACACACACAGAGAAAGACTCACTCGTGTTCATACAGACACAAACAGACATAGTGCAACTGTGCTCAAACAAACACACACCTACACGTGTGGATACGTACTGTATATTTGTGATTTCACACAGCATCATATAACGAAAGTACACACACATAGAAACCCAGATGCACAAATACTCAAAGTGTGAAAACACACACACACACACACACACACACACACACACACACACACACACACACACACACACACACACACACACACACACACACACACACAGCAAGAAACAAAAGCCTTGTGCTCTTTGCACCTTCCTTCTTTTTGTTTGTCGTCAAGGGATTGTTGTCACTGGTGGCCATAATAGAAACAGTGTGTGTGTGTGTGTGTGTGTGTGTGTGTGTGTGTGTGTGTGTGTGTGTGTGTGTGTGTGTGTCGCTGGCTTCTCCTGGCTTTTGGCAGAGAGCAGAGTGTGAGAGAGTGTTGTCTTGTCGCCACAGGCGGTCTGTGAGGGCGAAAACATGTCTTCCCAACCCCCCGGGGACTGGCGAAGGATGGAGGGTCAAATGAGACCTGCTGTGTGTGTGTGTATGTGTGTGTGTGTGTCTGTCTGTCTGTCTGTCTGTCTGTCTGTCTGTCTGTCTGTCTGTCTGTCTGTTTGTCTCTCTGTCCCTCTGTCTGTCTATGTGGTTGTCTGTTTGTTTGTCTGTCTGTCTATGTGGTTGTCTGTTTGTTTGTCTGTCTGTCTATGTGGTTGTCTGTTTGTTTGTCTGTTTGTCTCTGTGGTTATCTGTTTGTTTGTTTGTCTGTCTGTCTGCATCTCTGTCTGTATATGTTTGTCTCTTCATCTCTGTCTCTGTGTGTGTGTGTGTGTGTGTGTGTGTGTGTGTGTGTGTGTGTGTGTGTGTGTGTGTGTGTGTGTGTGTGTGTGTGTATGTTTTCTGTTTTCCTGTTGAAATGTCAGGAGCTATGCATGTTTGTCCTCGTGACCGCCAGGTCAGTTAAGGTGTGTGCTGCTGGAGTCTGAGGTCACTTGTCATCTCTCTCTCTCTCTCTCTCTCTCTCTCTCTCTCTCTCTCTCTCTCTCTCTCTCTCTCTCTCTCTCTCTCTCTCTCTCTCTCTCTCTCTCTCTCTCTCTCTTTCTCTCTCTTACACACACACACACACGCACGCGCACACACACACACACACACACACACACACACACACACACACACACACACACACACACACGCACACACACGCACAAACACACACTACCTGTCTTTATCGGTGTATGTCTTTCCTTCCATTTCATGTCTGTCTGACTATTTTATCTATCTCTCTCTGATTCATTCCCTTGAGTTTTTTTCCCTTTTTCTCTTTTTGTCATGTTTCCTCCCCATATCTCTATTCCGGCTTTCACCCCGTCTTTTGTCCTTACCTTCCTTTTTTTCAGAGCACTCTATCTTTATGCGGCTCAGAAACTTTTTCTCTGTGATATCCAAAACACTAAGCAACTTCTAAATCTTTATAAATGTGCGGACAACGGGGCGTTTGCAAGCGTTATTTTTCTAACTGAAAAACAGAATTAAATCCTGTCATTGTTGAATATTATTTAAAAAATGCATATATTACATTTTGGAAGAGAGCCCTTATACAGTATACTACATTCGAGTTTAAGGTAGCATTGATATGCAAGTGTTATTTTTCTCATTTTTTCCTAACCAAATCAAACAAGAAAATAGTGATTTTACTGATTAAGTGGAAAATAAAATAAAACCAAGTCATTGATGAATAGTTTTGAAAATGTAAATATTGTATTTTGGAGAAGAGCCCTTCATATTTCTCTGGAAGTGCACTAACTTCTCTTATCTTCCTCTCGGTTTCTTCTCTCCATTTATTATCCTTCCTTCCCCTCCTGCCCCTCATCCTCCTCTACTACAGCACATTCTCTTATCTTCCTCTGTACCCTCTCTCCCCAATTCTCTCTCTGTTTTCCTCCGCTGTCCCTCCTCCTTCCCATCACTCTTTCCCTCTCTCTCTCTCTCTCTCTCTCTCTCTCTCTCTCTCTCTCTCTCTCTCTCTCTCTCTCTCTCTCTCTCTCTCTCTCTCTCTCTCTCTCTCTCCCCGAAGAGATATCACCTCACCTGGGATGACACGGCCTTTTGTTTCACTCGCGCGGGCGTGTGTGTGTGTGTCCGTGCGTGTGTGCGTGTGAGAGCTTGTGTGCGTGCGTGTGTTTTAATAAGTGGGGACTGCTCCCCTTTTGTTCTCATGCAGCCCTTGACCCCTCTTTGCCCTCTATACCCTCTATCTCTTATTTGCTCATTCAATGTTTGCATTTCCCTTTCATCCTTTGTTTCTCTTACGTGTGTATGCTTTCATTCTTTCATGTTCACTATCTGATTCTCTCCCTCTCTCTTTCATCCACTACTTTCCCCCCACTCTGTCTATTTCTCCTAACGTCTATGTACTTATCTCTGTGCTCCTCCCTCTCTCTGTTTCTGTCTCTGTCTCTGTCTCTGTCTCTGTCTCTGTCTCTCTCTCTCTCTCTCTCTCTCTCTCTCTCTCTCTCTCTCTCTCTCTCTCTCTCTCTCTCTCTCTCTCTCTCTCTCTCTCTCTCCCTCTCTCCAGTATGTGTCTGTATTTATAGTGTGGTTTCTGTGCCCCTGGTGTGCCCGGTGCATAACTAAGTGCAGCAAATGGAGCTCTGCTATGTTTAGGTGGCTGACCTGCCGCATCAGGGGGCACAGGGAGAGAGCAGAGCAGAGCAGCCTGGATGCTGACACTCTGGCATACACACACACACATACAGTACAAACATATACACACACACAAACAAGCACTGGAATGCCCTTGCACACACACGCATGCACGCGCGCGCGCACACACACACACACACACACACACACACACACACACACACACACACACACACACACACACACACACACACACACACACACACACAATACTTCACAGGTGTCTGGAATGTGATACAAACAGCATGGCGTGTATGCCCGCTCTCCCCATGCTCGGCACAATGTGCTGTGAGCCCTTGCTATCCCTTTCACATTCTCACTGCCCTCCAGTCCACAACAATGGTGTCCTATCTTGCTCATCACTTTGCCCCATCATGATGTAAAGGCATTCAGTACACATACTTTCAGCTGAACATGACAGATGGTAAAAAGAGCTTTGCTCAACACTCTGTTTGGATAAAAGCGTCAGATAAGTTTAATGAAATGTCAACATAGCAACATTGCCATTTTTTCCCCCATTACTTTAGATCAGTGTTTCCCAGCCTTTTTTGTGTTGCGTGTCACCAAAGCCTTTTTGTAATACCATGAATACCCCATGAGTAACGCTTGCTCTATATTTCTTCCTCTATCCAAATGTGACTATATTCCAAACATAGTTACACGTATCCTGTGCAGTATGCTGGCATGCCGCTAGTGTGCGTACATGTACCCCTGGTTGGGAACCACTGCTCTAGATGATATGGCATGACAAGCCATTATTGCATAGGGAAATGACACAGTTTGACTCTTAAACACCAGCATTTTAATGCAAGGGCTTCTTGTTGCATTGCTGAATACTGTATGACAGAAGTTGCAGGTTTATATGATAACATTTTATTTTATTTATTTATTTCTTAAAATGTATTTTTATGGGCTTTTTCACCTTTATTTCAGATAGGACAGCGTAGAGCAGTGCTTCTCAAAGTGGGGCAGAAGCCACCCTAGGGGGGCGCGGAGGTATTGGAGGGGGGGCGTGTGAAGTCAGAAGGTTTTACTTTTTTAAAAACTTTTCTGCTTTGCCATTAAGTCGACACATTCACCTTACAATCACAATATATTCATTAATTTATTCACTAATATTTAGAGAACATCATAGACCATATACGTGTAGGCCTATATTAGGCTCTAATAAACTTTACGAAGGCCAATTTATTTGTATTTTCGTAACCATTTTGCTCGAGGGGGGCGCAGACAGACAGGGGGAATAGCACGAAAAGTTTGAGACACACTGCCGTAGAGTGCATGCAAGCCCAAATTTGGGGGGCTTAGCGCGCTGCGCCACAGCGCCTCCGATAACATTTTATTTCTATTGGATTTAAATTATAGTGGATTTATTCATTAGGTACAGTAGAATAACTGGTATGGTGAAATAGCATACGTACAACTGTAAAACATTACATTGTTATTATATAATCCCCACAATGTGTATTATTGTGTATCTACACACCATGGCCTCATTCAACCCATTGCCTCTCTGGAAGAACTTATCACTTTGGCAAAAGGTATTATACCGTAAAACCACTTCATAGGGCATTATGGTCATTTTTGTCATATGATATGCATACACAAATTATATCAAGAAGAGTAATAACATGTACTACAGTTGTGCTTACATATAATTACACCAGTAATTCTGCTGTACCTAATGAATAAGTACACTGTAATCAAAGTCCCCGTATAGTAAAGTGTTAACGGTTGCTTATTGGTACCTCCCCGTGTCTTGCTGTGTTGTTAGTATTTCCATGCAATAGTAGGCTAGCTGTATGAGTCAAATAGATGATAATGCTTTGCACTGAATGGTTGTGTATTTCACAGCTGCAATCACAGCTAATGTAAGTGAAATGTTTTTTTTTTCTCACGGGATTATGTAAAAACATAGTCATTGCTTGTACATCCATTTCCAGGTGTTAATTAGTTTATTTAATTCATACAGGAATGGCAATAGCTGTGGTTGTACCACCTGACACCTGCTACTAAAATATGTCAATGACCTTCAAGCATGGCTAAAAGTGGCAGGGCATTTTCCGTCTGGCTTAGTACAATAGTACGACAATAGTGGGCGTTAGTGCTATGGATTTGGATAAGATAATTTATTTGATGATTATAATGTAATGAGGACATCAAGTGAGCAGTGCTGTAATTTCATTGCTGAAGCAATGAAAGGTGCCTCAGTGGAAGTGAAAGCAATTTCAAAATGTTTTGTATTCAGCGTCAGACATTAGATGACAGAGAGACCCATGGAATTGTACAGTAAGAATCAATAGCAGTTATGCATCATTACATGCACTGGCACCCCTAATACAGAAATGGCATACTATGTACTGTACACATACGCATACGTATACTCGACCATCCGCTCCATGCTATTCTCTGATGTTGTGTGTCAAAAGCATTTTGTGCTTTTAACGGAGACGCAGACATGCAAGCTTGCATGAATGAAAATAACACACTGGGGCCACACACACACACAGACACACACACAGACACACACACACACACACACACACACACACACACACACACACACACACACACACACACACACACACACAGACACACACACACACACACACACACAATCGATTCCCATGAGGCTGTACATTCCGAAATGGTTCAGAGTACACTGGAAATGGAGAGAGTGCATCTCCTGGCGTTACAGTATTCTGTGTTGTGTGTTTTCTAAATAATGCGGAAGCAACGTGGCTACCACACGGCCCCTTGCAGTGCATCATGCATGTGTGTCATGACCTTGCCCACTCAACCTCCCTTATCTCTTCACCACTTCTTCAACTCTCTCTCTCTCTCTCTCTCTCTCTCTCTCTCTCTCTCTCTCTCTCTCTCTCTCTCTCTCTCTGTGTCTCTCTCTCTCTCTCTCTCTCTCTCTCTCTCTCTCTCCTTCTCTGTCTTGCTGTCTCTATCTCTCTCTGTTTATACCTTGCTGTCTCTATCCCACATCCCTCGCTTTGTCCCCCTCTACCTGAGCATTTCTTTGCCTTTCTATTCACTGGAATGCCTCTCCACTGTTCATTGTGCTGTCATAGATGCTTTCCATTGACTACCTGTTTCACCTTTAGTCAGTCTGCACGGCATGTTTACACACCTCAGTGTAGGAGGGATTCAATGTTTATCTTCTCCTACCTCTGCCTTTCTATACACGGCAGGTTTTCACCGTAGACTGTATTGAAAGAGAACTTGACTGCTGTGATGTCATGCACAGACTGCCTGACAGAGCGGATGTGGCTTCACGTGCATTGTAGGTTCTGGCCGCTGCCATCTGCGCCAGTTCATTAGATTATTGTTATTATACCAATGCAATTCATCTGAGGATTAAGCGAATGCATTCCAAAACAAATCACCCTTCTCAGATTTATCACAGACCTGATAAATACTGAAACACACCAAAGCCTATTTTTGGACCTGTAAAAAAACATTTAGTTTTGCTGATACGTTGGATGTAGCCTGTTGGTGCAGATGGGATTGCTGGAAATGCTACATGCTGTTTGCTGAAAAAAGTCAACTAAGCTTATATCATAACAACATTGCTATCACGTTAGTTTCAGTAACCGACTTTACTGTACTGGTAATCTCCATTGCCAGTTACTTTACAGCAGTAACAAAAAGCTTTAGAAAGAGGCCCTGCATGAAAGGGCTGCTGTACGTTGTTCACTTGCAGCCAGGCCCGGATGAACATTCAGTTAGACCTCATTGTTTATAGCCTGGATTGTTGTCATCTCTCTCTCTCTCTCTCTCTCTCTCTCTCTCTCTCTCTCTCTCTCTCTCTCTCTCTCTCTCTCTCTCTCTCTCTCTCTCTCTCTCTCTCACTCTCTCTGCCTAAGGTGCCTAAAGCTGGTCACACTCATAAACAGTTGCAGTGTTAAAAGCGCTGTAGGCTACATGGTCTGATGTCCACTTTGATCCGACAACAGAAAACTGCTTGCCATTTTCTGGTGCCATGCAAACAGAGCAGAGCTTGGTCATTTATCAGTGTTACCAGCCAGAGATACACCAACATAATGTGCTCATGTCATATTTACTACAAAGACATTGAGATTAGCCAACATCTTCACGCACAGATTGATAGATAAGAGATCAAAGATATACAAGTAACTGTACACAACAAACAGGACAGGTGCAGGACACACAAGATGATATCCAAGGGAAAGTATAATGTCTGCAACAGCTTAAACTCTAAGTTGTCATGAAATGCGTTGGCCTTATTGGGTCATCTTAAAGCAGATGGTTGTAATTTGGACAGGCGCACATCTATAACCACATAAGTATTTTTTAAGCAAATGGTGATGAATCCTTTGCCTAAAAACAAGGCCGACAGGCGGACAACAGATGCGTCCCTCTATGCCAGTTCCAACTATGCCATTTCCCCCCCCAAACGCCCCCCTGGCCTCCTCTGTCAACGCCCCCCGAGGATGTACTTTTTGTTTATTGGTCATCATGGACACTCCAAATATTGTGGCAGGCAGCAAGGCAGCAAAATGGCGAGACATGGCTTTATTTTTTTGCAGTTTAGGGTATAATAAGCTTATCATCATTCTTGGATTTGGAAAAGAACCATAGGCTATGATTTGAAATTTCACATAGCCTAGATGAAGTGAACATTACAAATTACCAGACATTTATTAGGCCTAACAACCTTTAGTATCACGCCATTTCAGCAGTATGTGCATGTGGGAAAGAATCTAAACATCGACAAATAATAAATAAATAAAACCGTTTGGGTGAATCATGCGCTTATGGACTTTTTTTTCAATACCAGCTTCACCGTCAAGGCACAAAGCAGTGAAACTCAATTACCCAGAATGCTGCACGTGAGCTCTCTACCCGCCGAGTGATTCTGGAAAACAAACATGGCGGCAACTCGCTTTACTACCTTAATAATGTGTCAATCCGACGCTAGATTTCTTAACTGATGAAAATCGAAGGCAGAAATCAACATTGTAGTGTCTAAATATGAGGTCGATTGGTCTATTTGTGGCGTACATCACGATCGGCTGAGTTGTTGGCCTCACGTTTGTCAGTTAGCCTGTGGCTAGGCTACTTTGGAAAGGCTATGCTTGCACGCATTCGCTCCGGTCCAAAATGGCAAGTCTGCCGCCCTGTGGCCACAGGAAGGAACAATTTAAAGAAAGCGTTTCAGACACAAAAGCGTTTCAGACACAATTGAAGGCGGACGGACGGACGGACGGACGGACGGACGGACGGACAGACCCTCTTATAGAGATGCTGGGACGCATCTAAAAACAAGGACCGTTCCGATCTGCAAGTTCTTTCGTCACATAATGCCGTGGCAAGGTTGGCAGATCTATCAACACAACTCAAACAGAAATGTTTGGAAAAGTTCTTATCCTCTAAAATCTTGAGCTTCAGTCTTTAGTAAGTCTGTCTTAATCTGCACAGACTTTGATTTTGGGGGAATTTGCCTTTGAAGGGATTGTCGACATTGGCGGGAGACGGTGTTCATGCAAGTCTGAGGAATAAAAGAGTTTTTGCAGACCATCTGCTCACCGTGTTTTTTCTGCACTTTTCTTGTCCTTTTCACATGTCAACCTGCTTCTAAGATTTACTGTGTTTCTGGCACTGAGAACTGTGCTGAAAAAGGCTAAAAGAGACAGACAACTAGAGCTGGGTAATTTTCCGTCACGAAAAACATTTCAGATTTGTTTTTCATAAAAACTTGATCGACGACTCAAATCAATTCCCACACACCCATTTCATGATTTTTTTTTTTGGGGGGGGCTTTTCCAACTTAATTTCAGATAGGACAGTGAAGAGCGACAGGAATCGACTGTGGAGAGAGAGACGGAGTACTGGCAAATGACCCAGGCCGGATTCGAATCCTGGGTGCAACCCTTGGGCATGCAAGCCCAAATGTGGGGAGCTTAGCATGCTGCGCCACAGCGCCCCCCTACACACCCATTTAAAACACAAAAAAACTGCTCCCTGCAAAACAGACTATCAACCACACATAGTTTGGTAAAGAGTGCCTCAACAAACTTTGAATAGTAGCATAGTCTGCATTCATTGTAAATGAATTCATGAAGTGAGTGTGCACTGTGTAATTTGCATCCAAATTAAGCTGTATGGGACAGGGGGTAAAAAAAGAATAATTCTCAATTTCCAGGAAAAAAAAAACTTGATTCACATTTAAAACCCATTTTTTGCCCTGGCCACCTAATGGCATCTTTGGGAAATGTGTCTGCAGTGCACTCTGTACGTATGGTACACAGTCTATTCAGGGAAATAGAGTAGGGCAGGGTATGGTGTTTCAGAAATGAGTTTTGATGTTTATCATCCAGACTAAAGTTTGTTTAAACTAATAGCTATTTAAGTACAGCAACGTCTGACTCCTCTGTTCCGCCTTGCAGCTTCAGAATTTTCTGTGTCACTGCTGCCTTATATTACCCTTGACACTCGCCATCAGTCTCCCCTTCTCTCTCTCTCTCTCTCTCTCTCTCTCTCTCTCTCTCTCTCTCTCTCTCTCTCTCTCTCTCTCTCTCTCTCTCTCTCTGTCTGTCACGCACACGCACACTCACACACACACACACACACACACACACACACACACACACACGCACGCACGCACGCACACACACACACACACACACACGCACAGACTTGCTTACTGTATCCTTCGTCCAACCCCCCCTCTCTCACTGTACTGTATCGCTGTCTCCTTGGTCTGTGTCTCTCCCTGGTCTCTCTCCTCTCGTCTGCTCCTCTCCCTGGTGTCCCTGGTTCATGGGGTGAGAGCAGGTGGATCTCCCACAGGTGCTCTGCTCCCCTGGGTACCCCGCTGCTGCTGCTGTGCCTCTCTCTGCTCTCTTCCTTCTGCCTCAGAGGAGCGCACCACAACGCACTGACAGACTCAGCAGAGCCCAGCGGCAGCTCTCTCTCTCTCTCTCTCTCTCTCTCTCTCTCTCTCTCTCTCTCTCTCTCTCTCTCTCTCTCTCTCTCTCTCTCTCCTCCGCCCTGTCCTGCATCTCCACCCAAAGGAAAAACAACATATTGAAAAGAACACACATACAGACTTACGCACACACATGGCCACATACATGCGCGCACATACTGTAGACACAGAGACACACTCACATGCATACCCACACTCACACATCTACACATGTACATTAGCACATGCATGCACGCACATACGTACACACACACACACACACACACACACACACACACACACACACACACACACACACACACACACACACACACACACACACACACACACACACACACACACACACACACACACACACACAGAGCGAGGACCACAGGGGTTGTGTGTGCCAGACAGCAGTCTTTATTATTTCTTTCTTTCTTTTTTTCCCCTCACCACCTCCTGGTGTCTGGGCTTGGTTCCGGCCCGACCCACTTTGGGCTCCCAGTTGGTTTCTAAAGGTGTTAGTACAGCCAGAGGACTTGAAGGAAGAGGGAGAGAGGGAGGGAGAGGTGTGTGTGCAGGTGTCAGCACAGCATGGAATTGTGGGATAGTTGGAGGTTGAAAAAATAATATGCCGCTAGCGATGCCGTAAGGTGCCACTGTGTTTCAGTGTCAATGCGTTTCACCTGATTTGCACACGTAATTTCAGTTCAAAAGGTTTTTTTTTGCCTTGACATTTTGCCATGCTGCTGAATAGTTGACATTGTTGAGAAAAAAATGTCATTATTGTTGAACACGATTCCCAGACACCCCCACCCCCTTCACCATACACACACACACACACACACACACACACACACACACACACACACACACACACACACACACACACACACACACACACACACGCACACACACGCACACACACACACATGCACACGCACAAACACACCTAGTGAATTCCCCTCCACCCCCCACCCTGTTGCCCCCTCCAGCTTTGATGTTACAGGGGTTCTCCTGGGCTTTAAGTCTTAACAAGACCAAAGTCAGTGTGGGGAACGCCTGACTAAATATAACTCCACTTGACAGGAGTCTGAAAGAGTGGATACCCTTGTTACTTTGAAGAATTCCAATTACTGTCACTGTTTTGGATGTGAAAGTGTCTGTGTGAGTGTGTTTGCGTGCGCGCCTGTGTGTGTGTGTGCGTGTGTGTGCGTGTGTGTGTGTGTGTGTGCGTCTGTCTGTCTGTCTGTCTGTCTGTACACGCACGTGTGTAAGCATGTGTGTGAGTGTAAGTGTGGGTAAGCTTACAGAGATTGTGTGTGTGTGTGTGTGTGTGTGTGTGTGTGTGTGTGTGTGTGTGTGTGTGTGTGTGTGTGTGTGTGAGTGCCTGCGCGCCTGCCTGCGCGCTTGTGTGCGTGCGTGTGTGCGTGCGTCTATGTGTTGTGTGTGTGCACGCATGTGTGTGAATGTTAATCCACGCACAATGCGGCTCAAGCCTCCTAGACATCTGTGTGTGTAATTAGTGATTATTTGGAGTAGCTTGTCGTGCACAGGAACCGAAGAATGAAAGCTCTCCCCCAGGGCCATGGATGGGGATGGGGGATTGCTCTTTCCTCCAGTCCCCTCACATTATCCCAGGTGAAACCCCTCCTGTCATGGGACCTTAGCCGACATGGACTGCACTCTTCTCCTTTTCATGGGATTTTGGCCCCAAGGGCTTTTCAATTACGTTTTGCCTCGAGGTGGCTTTTTAAGAATTTATGGATGGATGGATGGATGGACGGATAGGTGCATGGATGGGAGAATGTGTGCGGATAGATGGAGGGATTGATGATGGATGGATTTTTGGATGGATTTGATTTATGGATTTTTAACCACTATACTTGAGTGGTTGAACCACTTGCCGTCTCCCATCCCACCCCTCCATCCTGGTTCCACCATACACTTCCCAGTAGCGCTAGGTAATGTATCAAAAAGAACGATGATGTGTAAATAAATAGTTTTAAATATTTGTCAAATCATCTGAAATATATATATTATTATCACAATTTCTTTTTCTTCTTTCTTTTTCTTTTGCTTCATTTACATCATTTGAAAACTAAATTGAACCCTATCTTTCGAAGCACCAACATACAGTAAGCTTAATTTACCTTGTACGCAGGTTCTGTTTCCTGTCACTTTGCCTAAATCCAGAGCACCATCACACTGGCATTCAGGTGACAGATTAAATGTGTCCAAGGTTGATCATTATTACTGTAAATGACCCTGAGTTTTATGATAATCTCGACTTGTGTTCCATTATATACCGTGATCAGCCAGCCACTTACTACTGACTAGACCTGGTTCTCACTGAGCTTACAATTTTCACAGTGTCTTGGTCCATACAGTACACCTGTGATTCTCAAACATTTTGTACTGGGACCCCTTTTTTGGACCCAAGATATTTTTTTCTCCCTTCATATTGTTAAACCTTACTCTAAATGTACAATTCATATGAAAAGTAAATACACCAATCAATACCAGTGAATACCAGTAGTAAACAATTTATGAAATGGTTCTATTTTATGAAAGTATATACTGAAGGTTTTATGCAAATAGTCCCTTCTCTCCGCAGTACCTGTAGTACCTTTGCAACCCCCACTAGGGGACCCAAACCCCAGTTTGGGAGCCACTGCAGTACAGTACAGTAGATGGCCAAGGATACACCACCCTTTATACAAGCGACCCAATCTAGATTCAATTACAGGTCAGCCAGAGGGGGCAATTTATAACCAAACACTGAGGGAGGAGGGAGGGCTTGTTGGGGGTGGGGGGTTCAGAGGATGGACGAGGTGGTGCCACAGTTAGCAATCAACAGTTAACCCTTATTGACCCCTATATCAGCAAACTGCCCAGGAGAAAACCACAGGCAACGAATAACAATTCACGCTGCAGTACAGTTAGATCCCCACACCAGATAGACTGGCCACTGAATGCATGTCTTTTCTTTTTTTGGTAATAGCGATGTGCATGCTGGTGATTTTCAGTTTTTTTCTTTTCTGATTTTCTGCTGCTGGAAATGAATGAAATGGTGTGATGGGAAGAGGCTTTGTTAATTTGCTACTTCAAATCGCATTGCAAATTAAACAAATTAATTAGGGCATTTTTGCCAATCCACATTATTACATTGGTTTTCTGTGTGTGTGTGTGTGTGTGTGTGTGTGTGTGTGTGTGTGTGTGTGTGTGTGTGTGTGTGTGTGTGTGTGTGTGTGTGCGTGTGCGTGTGCGCGTGTGTGTGTTGCGTGTGTGTGTTGGTTGTGTGTGTGTGCGCGTGTGCGCTTGTGTGTGTGTGCTCATGTGTGTGTGTGAGTGAGTGTGTTGAATTTTCTGATCCTGCGGAGGTTATTCAAAGCACCACAGCAAACAGCTGTGCGGGTAAAACCAAACAGTATTAGCATATTTCTCATCTGTAGCTCTCCTTGAAATAAATCTACTGTTTCTACCAGGAGTGCAAACGCATTAATGCATTTCAATATTGAACAATCAGAAAAAACAATGTTCAGCTGGTTTCGTAGCCATTACGTTTCATAGATGAGTTCCACTTGTCTGCTGAATCATGGGAAATGCAAACAGCCTCTGGGTGTCTGAAGGGAGTGAAGAACATGATTCGAGTGACACCTTTAATTTGGAGGGAATGCTGGAGGGCTGCAAGTAGGTTGTAAATCGTAATGGGCCTTTAAAGGCCGCCCTCGTGCATCCCCCGATACTGCCTTTTTCATTGGCTCTCTTCAGGGCATCCACTTTTCTTACGCAGTCAGCATTATTTTCCTTCTTTGTTCTGTTACAGATAGCATTGCAATTCTCTGTGTTTTTGTGCAGTGTTTGGCAGTGATGTCTGTCTCTCTGGTGTGTAGCCTGATTTGACTACTGGCAGGAAGGCGGAAAAAAAACATGGATGGATGGGATTGCAGCGCCATGTTTAATTTACAGAAATGCTAAAAGGTTGCGCTTGCCCTGATCCTCTAGCAGCTTTTCAACAGTATCCCGTTTTCACCGATTTGTGAGCCTGGTACAGCAGGGGGTGCAGGTCCAGTGTATCAAAACAAAGCAATCCAATTAGTTACACACGCAAGCGTGCTACAGTACATAAAACAGAGCATTTACATTTGTGTACAAACGTGTGTTTCTTTCCAAATTCCGGTAGGCTTTACTCATCTCCTCATGCACTCCTGCAATAAACCATTTCCACATTTGTCAATCCCGGTCTGAAACCCAGTTATATATTTTGTTCTACACTGACTGGATTTCTTTAATTAGCTGATCCACCTCTCCAGGATTCTCTCCACTCATTAGGATCAACTCGTTCAGAAAATTACTTCATGAAATATGTCAGAAACACTGGGGATGACACCTCTGACTTTTGTCTCATCGGTGCTGAAATATTCACGTCTTCATTTCCATGTGTCCATCTGCTTCTTCTTGGCATGTGGGTGCGGGTTTCATGAGGACCTCAAAGTACTTCTGCAAAACAACATAGAATATGAAGTAGTTCATCTGTGTCCAAATATTCATGTCTTCTGCCATTCCTCCCAATTCTCGGAGTGTTCCAGTCAGTTCTACTGTGCAGACTGGGATCATAAAAAGGTGCATTATTTTCACACTAGTACATTTTCTTTTTCAATCATGGGTGGTAACGCCTCAGCCAGCACCTTTAGTTTTGCCAACAACAGTGAAACAAACAAGGAAAAAGGCAAAATTGTGTCCAGAACAAAACCACCCCTAACCCTAACATGTCATCGGGCATTGTAGAGCACGAGGAAGCATGCAAAAGCATTGTGCATACAAGTGGAGATTTAAATTCGTTGCTTAGGTCTGTGTTCTGTGCATTCTCCTCAGGTTCTACTGGCCAGCCATCATGTGATGGTGATTTCATGATCATGTGTGTTCTGCATTCTGTGTTTACCCCATGTGGTTATCTTCACTGAAGGTCCTATTAGTCTATGTTAGCCTAATGTTGGTTCTCAGTTTTCCTCCCTGCGGGTTCTACTAGGACCTGACTATGCCACTGCTGAAGATGGTTCTGTGTTCTGTGTTCTTAATGTTGGTTCTCGGTTCTCCTCGCCGCAGGTTCTACTGGGACTTGACCATGCTGCTGCTGATGGTGGGCAACCTGATCATCATTCCGGTGGGCATCACGTTCTTCAAAGACGAGCACACGCCGCCCTGGATCGTCTTCAACGTGGTCTCGGACACCTTCTTCCTCATGGACCTAGTTCTCAACTTCCGTACGGGCATTGTCAAGGAGGACAACACAGAGATCATCCTGGACCCGCAGCAGATCAAGATCAAATACCTGCGCAGCTGGTTCGTGGTGGACTTCATCTCCTCCATCCCCGTCGACTACATCTTCCTCATTGTGGAGACGCGCATCGACTCCGACTTCTACAAGACGGCCAGGGCATTGCGCATCGTGCGGTTCACTAAGATCCTGAGCTTGCTGAGGCTACTGCGGCTGTCCCGCCTCATACGCTACATCCACCAATGGGAGGAGGTAAGAGGTTTTGTTGGCTACTCTCTCTGGTGTGGTGATATTGGGTAGACTGTCATCATGTTAGGCTATCTATAGAGGTGCCCCATTGCCATAGGATCCCGCTGTGAAAAATGGCAACGAAATGTATTCATATTATGATCGAACATGGCCCGTCTTGCGGTTTTGCACAGCCTTCACAAGTTTCCGGATATAGCATTTGTTTCCATATGTTCAGAATTGAAAAAAACAATGTTTTTGTGCAATTTTAAAGCACAGTATTTCTACGGACTGTGTAATTACTTGACTTCAAATGATAACTTGTGTCAAGGCAATAGCAGCACAGCCAATTTTGTAGAATAAGTACACGTAACCTAGCTATGCGTATGGCAGACATGGGTTTACCCGGAACCTTTGAGGCTTGCATAAAACCATGTGACCAGAGATCAAAGCATAGGGTAACTCACTCTCATATAGAGGTTTCGTTGGCTACTCTCCGATTGGTTGTGTGGTGATGTTGGGATAGGGCCCAACTTGTAACCTGAACATTTGATGTTGTTTATTTGTCCTTGGCGGCTGTCTAGTGTAAGAAAAGCTGCTTAAATACAAAATTGTATAAAATGTGCACTATACAATTATTCAGAAATTATAATATTCCCAAAGCAATCCAATGCAATAAGTTACATCCACCAATGGCAGGAGGTAAGATTTGTGTTTGTTTGTAGGCTACTTTCTGATTGGATGGTGATGTGGAGGTTGGGTCCAACTTACAACATCAACATTATGTATTTTCCCTGGTGATCATTTAGTATAAAAGTAAAATGTAAGTGGTATAAAATAAAATATCCACTCCACAGTGATTCAGAAATAACATCAGCAAAACAATCCAATGATTTTCAAGAAATCACTTAAAAGTGATTTGCTGATGTGTGGTGTTAATATAGGATATGACATCCATAAGCTGTGACGTCTGACCCGGACTAACCCTGTCTGCCAAAGCCAGACACTACTGTAACCCCGATAAAAGCACCAGCCCGTATAAGCCTTTAATGCATGCTGTTAGGAATACGAGAGGAACAGGGGAGGTCACTGTGCCATAAATTCTGTAGGTGTGCCCAGACTGTGCTCCATTCTGCCTATCCTCCCCCTGATACGGTTCACTGTGTCTACCTAAGAGATTTATTTTGGTTAGCGGTGCAGTGCATGGATTTTGTCAGCAAAAAAATCTGCACCAAAAGGAGAGGGATTGGAGGAATTACTTACTGTGCTTCAGCCAGATATATTACAGTAAGCTGTGAATTTTACTGACCATACTCCCGGTATTTGCTGGTCTGCTCTTAGTTTTTGTCTGGCATTTGACAGGCCTTACTATGCACTCTGGAAGCTTGATTACTTTAAATAGTAGCATTTTTGGATAGCATGGATTTTTGTCAGCAAAAATATGCACCAAAGAGATCCAAATAAATTGGAAGCTACACTGTCCTACATCCAGATATATTACTGTAAGTTGTAAAGTTTCCAAACCATACTTCCAGGTTAGGCTGGTCTGCTCTTAGATTTTGTCTGGAACTGCTCTTAGATTTTGTCTGGAACTGCCCTTACTAGGCACTTAAGGAGCTTATGTGCTTAAATAATAATAACATTTGCATTACATTTTGTCGGATACATTATATGTACTGCACAACCATTCTTATTTATTTTAGAAAAAAACCCCATTTGTAATCATGTGCTGCTAGCTCTGCTCTAACATTGCTTAGTGTATTCACATACACTTGGTTCATTTGCCTTATGCATTCATTTTTATTATTATAGTTTGACAGCTGGCGTGAAAGAGAAACACAAAGGGCCTATAGGGTAAACAACGAGACGGCGTGTGGAGACTGCAAACAGAGGGCTGCATCAGCTTCGCCCCATGCAGTAAATGAAGCTGTTCCTTTGGGGCTTATCTGGCCGTGCGACACAGGGAGAGAGTTTAGCTTCTGGTATCGGGTGGAGAGCAGAGGGGCCAGGTGGACGCTGGGAAACGTTCCCAGTGTCAGCGGGTCCCAGGGGGAAACGTTATTATTTTGCAGTTTGCCACTGTGCGTATCGACATCCCACCTCGCCCCACCTCCCTTCCTCTCCTGTCCCCAGCGTCACTTTCTGCGCCAATTTGTATAAAGTGGGGAGCGATTTAGAGATAAAAAAATTAGACATGATTATAATTGTGGTAATAGCGACAAAACATGCAGTAAATTGAACACCTGAGCCCCAACATCACCCTCTCCTCCATCCATCCCCAAACCCCTCCACATCTTCTCATGCCCTTTCTCCTTCCCTCCCCATAAAGTTCCATGAAGTGAAAGTTTTTGAGTGCTGCAGTGGGAGTCTCCACACCGCAGGGTCCCCACACCTCCTGCCATATGCCATCATGGCCCTCGGCCCCCCTCTTACCTCTCCTCTCCTCTCTATCCCTGCTACCATCTTCTCTCCCTCCCTCCCTCCCTCTTTGCTTCCTCCTCCTACCTCCCCAGTCGCCAGTTCCAGGTGGGCGCATCCAGGTCCCTGCAGCCTGGGTGCGCTGCAAATGCAGTCATGCAGGTTGGGCCCCAGCGAAGCGAGCGCTCTCCCCACTGAGCCCTGTGCTATTTCCTGCCCAGCAGGAGGCTGCCACGCTTCAGCTCCTAGTGGGAGGAGGAGACGGGGCAGTCAGGGGGCTGGGGGAGGAGGAGGGGAGTGGTCGAGAGATGGGGAGATGGAGGGGCTGAGAGAGGAGGAAAGGAGGGATGGGGAGATGGAGGAGCAGAGAGATGGGGCAATGGAGGAGTTGAGTGCAAAGGTGGAGAGATGAGGGAGACGGAGGGCAGCTGCTTTTGCTGATAGAATTAGATAAGTTCTAGTCTGGATGTTCAAAAGTAGAGGTGGTCCCTTGTGCTCTCTCCAAACTATCACAGCAGGATGCAGAACATATTTGTTGCAGGGCGGGGGAGGTGAATAAGCCGTCTGTACCACATTTGTACGGGCAATAGTGAAAACACCCAGTGCTAAACATTGGACAGCTGGAGATACAGTGCTGTGGAGCCATTTTGAAATAGTGCTCAGTTGGCCCTGTATTGCTGTTTTGTGGGGTTGTCGGCGCTGCCTGTGCGTTTCCTGGAGAGCGAGCTGACATGTGAACCATGTGTCAGGCAGACAGGCACGAGAGTCAAGCCACCGTGACTCATGTACAAACGATATTTGCATCATGTGGAAAGATGGCAGCATGTTTTTTTGATACACAGGCGATGCAGGAAGATTCTTTTCGTAATGTCACTCAAGTCATGTCATGACACTTGGAAGAAAAACAGACAAGGATGGTGGTGGTGTAGAGCAGAGATGGCTGCATGATTTTCAATACACAGGCAATGCTGCCGGATTCTGTTTCAATGTCACTCATGTCATGTGTCATAACACCCCTTGAAAAAAAACCATACAAGTATGGAGGTATAGTAGAGCAAGGATAGCAGCATGATTTTTGATACTTGGTGGATGCAGGACGATTTGTCTCTTAATGTCACACAAATCATGTTATGAGATCCCCTGAAAGCAAAACAAAACAGGCAAGGATGGTGGTTGTGTAGAGCAAAGATGGCAGCATGATTTCTGGTGCACCGTCAAGGCAGGAGGATTCTTTTCATATTGACACTCACATCTTCTAATGACACCCCCTGAAAAAAAAACAGACAAGGATGGTAACATGGCATCATGACAGAGCGTAAAGATGACACACTGATTTGAACGAACTATCGTGTGTCCAATGCGCCTTTCCAAGTTCAGGCATGCTCCACAACGCCCTGTGACAGGTTTGGTTTAGGGATGGTTTTGGTCTGGGCACAATTTCGTAAGAGATTTGCCAGACCCTTGCATATTTCACTGTTCTTGGCAAAAGTACAGCAGCAGAAACATTGCTTTGATGACAGGCACTGTTGGGAAAGTTACTCAAAAACTGTAATGCACTACTTATTACATGTTACTGTCATTTAAAAGTAATGCCTTACATTACTTACAACATTACTTTTTTTAAAAGTAAGGCATTACACTACTTTTGCATTACTTTTAGTTACTTTAGCCAAAATGACTGGAAATAAGGATTTGGCAATCTACAGTGCAAATCTATGAGGTGGCGTGACTTTCACCTGCCATCCACAAGTCGTTTTGGAAGCTTGCAGACTGAAAACCAACATTTTCAGGAATTGTGTCTTACCCACATACAATATTGATTCACCAATACAATGATTAATCCTTTCTCTTCTTACCACACAGGCTCTGTTGCACTTGGCTGAAACATAAAGCCACCTCACTGCACTACGAGTTTGAAAATTATTATTGATAAAAGAGCAGATGCATGCATTGCTACAGTAGGACCCTTTTGAATATTAATTATATAGCCTACAGCACACCGGGGAAAACGTCTTATCAATGAACGAAATTATAGGCGAAAAAAATAGGCTACCAGCCAGTCAGTTTGCAAGCTCGTGGCTCGCCTGAATCATGTGACTTCGTGCGGAGATCAGTTTTGTCACTCACTCACAACTCTAGAACTATTATTCTTTACGCGCGCTCAGTCAGCACTGCGGCCAGCATACTTTGCGCAAACAGCTAGTTCTATTCATGCAACTATTGCGCTGGAATTTACAGTGATAGGCTACAGAGTGATGCAACGACAGCAAGCATTTTCAATTTCACTACTTTGACAGGCGAACGTATA
>NC_085878.1:46062487-46077487 GCF_034702125.1 Engraulis encrasicolus
TTTTAAACATGGCACCAGTCTTACTTTACATTGCTTGTCAACCTAAGCAAGTATTAGGATGTCAGGTGGGTGTTAGTGAGTAGGCTACTAACAGCTTCGTTCAGGGCCGGTTCTGGCTTATTTGGTGCCCTAGGCGAGTTTGAGTTCTGGCGCCCCCCCCCCCCCCTTTCTTATACCTTACAGATCACAAGAGTAATATCCGTAGTAAGCTTAACTAAATAGCATCAAGAACAATAACCGTTTTTCATCAAATGGATTTGTGGTTCTTTTTGACAGGCGACCAACACATCAGATTGAGTCGCATGAAAGTAGCTTCACTGTGTGGTATGTTGGATGTGATGGTGGTGGGGCCCCCAACCCCAGATGAGATGGAGGTTATCAATGTGTTTGAATTGTAACGTGAAATTGAAATGCCAGGAGAGTGATACAGTAGGCCTACATTTGCATGTAAAATGCATGTGTAGACAATAAGCCTACCAAGGAGGTCTGCATTGATCTACACTACCTACAGCATCACAAAGCATGGCAGCATAACAATTTTAATAAGCTACACATTTGTGCTGTCTTCCAAACCAATTTCATTTCTGGACTGGAAATAGTGGTGCATTTGTGAGTAGGAGAATGAGAAGGGGGCTATCTATGTGTTTGAACTGGAGGGACAGGGTGAGAGAAAGGGAGAAGAGCTGTCACGCTATTGAATTTCATAATATACAAAATATAGTAAATAGCCTCACTTGTCTGCTGTGCATGGTTCTGTTACATGATTAATGTAGGCTATGTCATTCTGGTCTGGAAATTAATGTTTTTTTAAGCTTACAACAAGCAGGTAATTCATGTGGATGGAAGGAGATATGGCAGCTAAAATTGTTTTAAACATTGCACCAGTCTTACTTTACATTGCTTGTCAACCTAAGCAAGTAGGCCTATTATGATATCAGGTGGGTGTTAGTGAGTAGTGAGTAGGCTACTAACAGCTACTTTACTGGATTTCATTGCTTGGCATACTTGGCTAATGTTAGCATGCTAACTAGCGATTTCTCTGATAAAAAAACAAAGCTCTTTTTCTCTCTAATTCCAAATAGTAACCTCATAACTATTAGGCTTTCCATAATCACAAACGGTTGCTGATTAAATCACATAGTTCCAAAACACCCTCTGAAACTCCTGCATCATGCAATGAGTGGTTTAATGAGAACATAATAATCTCCATCCAGCAGAGCAGCACTATTGTTTGCGCTTGCCCTCTCTGTCTCTCGAGTGAGTCTCCAAATTCAAAATAGAGCGCAGGCTGTCACTCGTCCCGCCCCCTTTCTCAGAACTGTCTGTTTATTGGTTCACAGACTTCCCAGAGACAGTTGGAAGCGATATTACTATTGGCTGAGGGGCGCTTTGCCGTGAGGAGCGCTTTCGCCACTCTTTGTTGATTGCGACTTCATAAAAAAAACTTCATATCGCAAAATTACGCATAGGAGAGCGCCATTTCGGCGCCCCATTCTTCACATGGCGCTCTAGGCGACCGCCTAGCCGGCCTATGCTAAAAACCGGCCCTGGCTACTTTACTGGATTTCATTGCTTGGCATACTTGGCTAATGTTAGCATGCTAACTAGCGATTTCTCAGATCAAAAGCAAAGCTCTTTTCCCCTCTAATTCCAAACAGTAGCCTCATAACTAGTAGGCTTTACATTACCACAAACGGTTGCTGATTAAACCACATACTTCCAAAACACCCTCTGCAACTCCTGCATCATGCAATGACTGGTTTAATGAGAACATAACAATTCTCCACCCAGCAGAGCAGCATTGCCGTTCGCGCTTGCTCTCTGTCTCTCGAATGATTCTCCAAATTCAAAATAGATCGAAAGCTGTCACTTGTCCCGCCCCCTTTCTCAGGACTGTCTGTTTATTGGTTCACAGACTTCCCAGAGACAGTTGAAAGCGATATTACTATTGGCTGAGGGGCGCTTTGCCGTGAGGAGCGCTTTCGCCACGCTTTGTTGATTGCGACTTCATAAAAAAAAACTCCATATCGCAAAATTACGCATCGGAGAACGCCATTTCGGCGCTCTTTCTTCACATTGCGCTCTAGGCGACCGCCTAGCCGGCCTATGCTTATAACCGGCCCTGTGTGTGTGTGTGTGTGTGCGCATACGTGCGAATGTGTGTGAGTGAGTGTGTGACACCGTGTGTATGGTGGATTGGTGATGGAGAGGGTGGCAGAGGGGGAATGTGATTGTGATTGGGTAGGGGAGGATGAGGATGAGTGTGTGAGATGTGTGTGATGTTTGGGGAGGGATGGGAAGGGGTCTTGGCTCCAGAATGTGACGGTGATAACACTGGCAGACATAATGACATTCTAACCAGCCTGCTGATACCCATCAGCACACAGGGTCTCTCCTGACCCAGCACAACCTCATCCACACACACACACACACACACACACACACACACACACACACACACACACACACACACACACACACACACACACACACACACACACACACACACACACACACACACTATCTCTCTCTCTCTCTCTCTCTCTCTCTCTCCTTGTCCTCTGTGGCAGCACAACAGCCCATCTCATTGTCATATTTTATTGGAGGTAAAAATAAACAGAGAATCAGGCTCGCCGGATGTAAACAACCTGCACCCCCCCCCCCCCCCTCTCTCTCTCTCGTCCCCTCCACTCCTCCCCCCTCCACCCTCAAGGATCCCATAGACAAAAGCCATTGAGTGGGATTAAATTAGTCTGCGTGTTATTAAATCAAACTCAAATGAATGCACTAATGACTAGCTCCGGTGAGTGGAACCCCCCGCAACCCCAACGCCAGATGCTCGCCAGCGATACTGGAATCTCCAGTGGAATAGAGGACAGAAAAAAGACCAAGATGATTTTTCAATGGTTTTCTGATATCAGGAGTAGGGGTGGTGGTGGTGGTGGTGGTGGTGGTCGTGGATACACTGGGATAATCAAACAGCTTGGAGGTATACTCATGAACGGCGTGACGTTTTCCATGTGCGTTACGCCCATATGTGGGGGAAAACAACCCATCAATTGGTGATGTTGGGGTTTAATAAACGAAAGATACGGACCTGTAGACTAGCGTTCTTCACGCACAACATGCCGAAAACGTGTTTTGTCGCTGGTTGTTCAAATAATATAGCCAAACAGCTGTGGCTGAAGCATGGACTGTGTTCATTTAGACAAGCCTATGCTGTAAGTTGATGAGACATTCGGTTTGTTTTCACCCATAAAGGGGCGTAACGCACATTTACGAGCAAAGTACCCGGATGGCCGTTCATGAGTATATGCAAGGGGGTGGGGAAGTTGGGCTGTTGTGTATGGATTTTGATTGGAACTCACCATTGCCATGCACAGCGGCGTGGAACAGGGGGGGAAAACCCCGACTCATTCTCAGGGCCCAGCCCACCTGGGGGGCCCACCGGGGGGCCCCTATGGAAAATGTTCTTCTTGTTTTGCTTTTTTAAACATTATTTTTTACAATAATGTCAATCCATGTTGGTAAAATGTAATTCCAATGTTCTCTGGAAATACATCTGTTAAATTGGATATACTAGCCTGCAAATAGGCTACAATATATAACAAACACCCCCATAATCAGTAGGCCTACGCATTGGTTTAGTCCGCCCTCTCGCGGACTTTTGATTGCACAATATGCGTAATCAACACTCACTCACTTCATTATAGGCATTAAACGCAGCAGCCGGTTAGCAATGAAAGATGTCTAAAACAGGCTTTCACAAAAATAATAGAAAGGCAAGAGAGACAGGGGAAACCAGACGAAGCAACTGCTGCTGAATTCTTGCAAGAAAGGTGAGCCCAAATGTCAAAATTACCGCCTACAGTAGGCTGGTTATCTCATTCCCATTCCGTGTGGCCTAGCCTACTGTGATAGCCGGAGTCAGATTAAAAAAAATATATATCATTTTTTGGCTATAATTGTGATAGTCTATTGAACCCATATTTGTCTTTGATATATTCATAACAAGTCACAAGACCAACATAGGGTCGATGTTGGTTCAAATATCCAAATAGCAAAGCTAATTTGTAAAATGAATCAATGTCACAAACGTGAAGATGCCCCCTGTCACAGCAGATGCAAATTGTGCGAACTTGAGCTAGCCTAATATCCTAATGGGAAAGCAGTTTCTCAATCGGGTGCATCACATTTGCAGATTGATTATGTCCTCGTAACGATATTAATCAACGTCACGTTCATCAGTTGCCAATGTCAAGGTGGCGGTGCGAGCTGTCAGTCCTGAACCGTCATTCTGCTTTCATTTTGCGGTCTCAACACTCTCAATAGGAAATCTCTGGTTACTTTCCCTGGCCATCTGACAACGTCCGTTGTAGCTGAAGTGTGGTAAATTAATGACGAGATTTTGACGGGGCACCAGTCTGCGTTTTGAATGCTGCTGACGCCATTCTAATCTGCGCAAAGCACAAGACAAAAGATAGGCAGAGTAGCCTACCTTCCTCCGTGCTGAGCAGGTAGCCTATCTGCATTGAGTGCTCATGACAATTACCCTATTTAAGGTAGGCTACTGTGAAATAGTTACTGGCCAATTTAAATCTGAAACTATAGCCTATGCAGTAGCCTAATAAATAATGATTTCTATAGGTTCGGGGTGCCCTGACTTTAGAAGGTTGAGAATAACGGCATCAAATCCAAACAGCGATACTTTTGTTCCGGCCTATTTTAAGCGACATTCCATAGTAAGCTTCTGCCACAGCTGATTCTCTATTCCTTGCTCTCCCAAAAAACAACTAACGGACTATGACGTGCGGGTGCGTGCAGCGGGCCAGTGCAAGTTAATGAATGTGTGCGTGTGTTTCTGTTCAGGGATGCATATTGAAGAAAGTTCAGTTCTATATCAATGTCTCATGTCTCCTTATTGCACGAAATATTAGGCTAAATGCATTGTGAAGAGAGATTTACCAGTCTCTCTCCTCCCCCTCACACCGTAGTGATGAAGTGATTAAAAGTCATCTCTATGAATATGATAGCAGACTTTTCACAACTGGTGATGTGAAAAATAAGGACATTATGTCTGTTCTGTGATAGGCTATCATATGATTGAAAATGAGGATGATTCAAGTGAAGGGGAGGAAAGCATAGGCCTAGAGGGGTTTTCTGAGGAAGGCAAGGAGGATGACAATATCAGTCGCGCAGTCGGGGGGGGGGGGGGGAGGGGGATGGGGGTGGTTGTGGGTTGTGAGTAGGGGGGCCCTTGAAAGAAGTTGTTCCTAGGGCCCCAAATTTGGTGCTACGCCCCTGGCCATGCATGCAGTGTAGTTCCACCTCATTGTTCCACTTTGTTCCAATTTGTTTTCTTGACTCCACCATGATAGCGTGCCCTGATCCTTGTGGCTATATGCCACTTCTTGGGGATTTTATGCCATTTTAATATTTTATTATTGCTTTTACTTTTTTGTCTTTATAGCTTCTTCCTGCACCACCCAAATGAATTAAGCAGTGTAAAGAAAGCTGTGAGATGATGAAGTAGAGTTAGGGGATTTAAAAGTGTGAGCTCTCACCTTGTCTTCCACATGTAGAAATGAAGACGTGAGCAGCTGTAAGTACCTCAGAGATGAGGAGAAAGTGGAGGGTGGTGGATTGAATCAGCTGATCATCATGTGAGTGTGTGTGTGTGTGTGTTTGCATGCACGTGTGTGTGTGTGTGTGTGTGTGTGTGTGTGTGTGTGTGTGTGTGTGTGTGTGTGTGTGTGTGTGTGTGTGTGTGTGTGTGTGTGTGTGTATGCGTGCCTGCGTGCATCTTTGTGTCTCTGTGTCTCTGTGTGTGTGTGTGTGTGTGTTCTGTGTGTGTGTGTGTGTGTGTGTGTGTCTGTGTATGCGTGCATCTGTGTGTGTATGCGTGCGTGGGTGCATCTGTGTGTGTGTGTGTGTGTGTGTGTGTGTGTGTGTGTGTGTGTGTGTGTGTGTGTGTGTGTGTGTGTACTGTATGTGTTGATAACCAGGCTGAGCATGGAAGAGCTAGACAGGTGCAGTGTAGTGGGCTGCTGCTGATCTGGTTTGTCATGTAGATCTGCCACCATCTGCTTCTTTATTGCACTGGCACAAGGCAGTGCAGTGTACATATTAGTGTGTGTGTTTGCACGCGCGTGTGTGTATGTGTTTGCGTGCGTGCAGCGCAGTGCAGTACACACAATGCAGGGCAGTGTGTGCATATGATTGTGTGTGTGTGGTGTGTGCACATGTGCGTATGCAGAATGCAGTGCAGTATACACAATGCAGCACAGTGTGTGCGTATGTTTGTGTGTGTCTGCGTACGTGTATGCGTGCGTGTGTGAGTGCGTGCCTGCGTGTGCACAGTGGGGTCTATCTCCATTAGTGGGAGCATCTGGGATCCTTTGCGGGACTTAAGGCTTAAGTGGCCGGCCATTTCCGGGAAGGGATTGAAACGCACTGTACTGTACAAACCAAACAGACGCGAGGATTGTCGACTGCGTGTGTGCATGTGCATTGTGTGTGTGTGTGTGTGTGTGTGTGTGTGTGTGTGTGTGTGTGTGTGTGTGTGATGTGGGTGTGTGTGTGTGACGTGTCTCTTTGTGTGTGCGTGTGCGTGTGTGTGTACTGAGCTGATTTCATTGTGTGCTGTGGTGTGACTGGCAGGGAGTCTAAAGAGCTGAATTAGCCTATGGGGAGTTTAGATATGTGTGTGTGTGTGTGTGTGTGTGTGTGTGTGTGTGTGTGTGTGTGTGTGTGTGTGTGTGTGTGTGTGTGTGTGTGTGTGTGTGTGTGTGTGTGTGTGTGTGGAGGGGGTGGGTCGTCAGAATATCCTACTGTACATACCAACAATAGCCAGCATATAGTTGGTGAGGTGGGGGTTGAATACTGAACTTCTTTTATCAAAACACTCATTTCATTTAGTAAATAAAATCCGAGGAGAGATCCACTTAGGCAGAAGCTTAGCGTATATTCATTGTCATGCACCAGCATCACCCAACCACCACCATTCACCATCATATTCATCCACCACTACACACCACCACCATATTCACCATTGTATTCATCATTGTGTTCAGCCTGATGTGTAAAGCTAAGTAAAGGCCAGCTAATCAGCCGATCGGCTGCCGGTCTTTGTGGTGTGACCCAGGTATAGCCCTGGCCGAGGGCTGCTCTCGACCAGATAAGGGGCTGGATGAAGAGGCTTTTAATGGCTCTTATTGAGAGACACAATGAGGTGACACTGGCAATGCTGACAGGTTCTCCTGCCCCGGTGCTGTAGCAAAAGAGGGCATTAATATCCACAGCAGGGGGTATTCTATAGACACAGAAAAGAGACTGAGGGAAAAAAGGCGATTGCATAAATATGTGTAATCCCCTCCACTGTATGTAGACATGGCTATAAACAGAGACCCTGCCATGGGCTCAGTGCACACGCATTGACATACTGTACAAAGACACGTAGAGTGCACACATACTGTGTACACATACTTTACACACATGCACACACGCACACACACACACACACACACACACACACACACACACACACACACACACACACACACACACACACACACACACACACACACACACACACACACACACACACACACACACACACACTGAATGGGATTACCACCATGAATGAATGTTTGTGTGCGTCTGTGTGTGTGCGTGCGCGTGTGCATGAGCAGACATACAGTTGTGTTTGCCTGCAAGCATGTGTGCTTGTGTGCGTGCAACGCTGCAGAAAAGCATTTTTGTCACCTGACCAGGCAGGCAAGTCATTTTCAAATAGTTGTTGGTGAATTTCTGTTGCTAAACATGAAAATCCAAACCAAAACCATTTCTGACCCTAACCTGTCAGTAAAGCAACGTTTCTACTGCTTTTGCCAACAACACTGAGCAAGGGAAATGGCAAAGTTTTGCCCAGACTAAAAGCGATCCTAACCCTAACATGTTTGTAGAGCATGACGTGCTAACGTGCAAAGTCATGGTGCAGATGGTTCAAGTCGGCATGTCTTTCAAATGCACATATCACCCCCGCCCCATACTTCCCCATTAGAGGGCATCAAGCGCATAATGAGCAAGTTAGCAGAATGATTTATAAGAATAAACTCCAGCTGCCTTTCCAATTTCCCACTTTTGAAATATCTTGTGCATATTGTTGTATCGTTCCTCTACCAAGGTTTTTTCACCTCTGCGCTAATCCTTTAGCCATGTTTGAACACCCAATTAATTTTCAAGGGGTGTTTGATGCACTCTACCGTCCATCTGTGGTTGACTTTTCTCCTGGTGCGGGGGGGTCGATGTGATGCGATGGTGATGCATGTAACGTATGTGATGAAGAACTCAGTGATCATCCCCTCATCTGTATGAGGTAGAAAGCCTGGCAAAAACCCACCCACCACTCCAAGCCCACCCTCCATCTGGGCTTTCTCTTTCACCCGGCTCTGCACCCTCTGTGTGGAGGGTCGATGGGATGCGATGGTGGGCCTGCCTATAAGCGGGGGAGAACCCAATGATCAGCCCCTCCAGATAAGAGCCATGTATAAGAGGGGATGAGCTAAACAGAGACAGCCCCACCCACACACATATTACCAGCCTACCCCCCATCTAGTGCTCTGCGTTTCACTGAGTTCTCCCTCCCCTGTGTGGAGGGCTGATGTGATGTAATGTGATGGTGAGCCTGCAATACGATGCGATGGTGATGGTCCCTCCCTCCCTCCAGAGTCATGTACAAGATGGGGGAAAGCCAAGAGCAAAAACCGCCACCCCCAACCCCAAGGCCACCCTCCATCTGGGCCTGTCTCTTTCACTCGACTCTGCATCCCTTCTGTGGAGGGTCGATGGGATGCGACGGTGGGCCTGCCTATAAGTGAGGGAAAACCCAATGATCATCCCCTCCAGAGTTAACTGTACGAAGGGGAAAGACATACAAAGACACCCACCCTCACTCCTAGCCCTCCCTCGATCTGCGGTTCTCTCAAGGAAAGACTACCAGCCTCCCACCCCACCCCAATCCTCCCTCAGTCATGTGAGGAAAAGCCAAGCCAAGACCACCAACACCACCACCCTCATTGTCACCCTCCATCTGCGGCTGCCTCTTTCACCCAGCTCAGCCTCCCTGGTGTGGAGGGTCGATGGGAGGGATGCTGGATGGAGGGCCAGGGGTGCCATGTGATGCGATGATGGTGCTGATGGTGGTTGGGGGATGGCTGGCTGGCAGGGGCTGGGTGTGACTCAGAGAGGCTGGCATTCAGGCAGCTGCCATTAGGCTGAAAGAGAGACAAAAGCTGCCACAACATGGGAGCCCGCACTGACTGGCAGGAAGCCTGAAGACCTGAATTAGCCCACGGGGAGTTGAGTTGTGTTGTGTTTGTGTGTGTGATGGTGGTGGTGGAAGGGAGGGTGTGTGTGTGTGTGTGTGTGTGTGTGTGTGTGTGTGTGTGTGAGAGAGAGAGAGAGAGAGAGAGAGAGAGAGAGAGAGAAAGAAAGAGGCATGGTGGTTGCAAAAACAGTGCACAAGCATGTTTGTGTGTACACACTACATACACAGATATGCAAATGTTTGTGCGTGTAAATACAAGACTGAAAAAAGCTGTGTGTGTGTGCGCTCTGCCGTGGTTTGTGTGTGCGCTTGTCTCTGCATGTTTGTGTAGTGCAGTTTTTTAAACCACAGAGCTGAATGATTTTCTTGGATTGGGATCTGACACCGCCTCGCCAACCATTCATCATCATTAATACCATCGACAGCACGCAGCAGATGCTTAAAGCACAACGCTAAATCCCTGCTGTCTGCCTGGACACTCACGGCTGCAAGTGTAACGACAGCTAGCACTCGCTCATTTATCCATCTCATCCCACCTGGAGGGTGGAGGAGAGAACTCAGGTCTGCCATCTTAGTTCCTGTGCCAGAGCAGATGTTGGTACGATATGCCACTTGGGCTGGGCAAAGGTGAACATACATTTCTTTAGTACAGGGGATCCCAACTTTTTCAAACTTGAACTTGGGGCCAACTTGAAATTTTCACATATGTTTGGGGCCCACCTCTGGCCCAATACATTACACAGAGTGATTCTACAAATCGACTGCGCTTTTAAGTCCATGGATTTTATTTGCCAATTCCACTAACTATTAACTGCATCCAATGATGTTTTGGACATTAGAAAACATTTATCTTTCATATAATACAGAAAGTGTAGACATGGCATTATTTCCCTCAGCAAGAATGAATATTTAATACTGGTTTTGGGCGTTTTCATGCCGTCCCGTTTTCCAAATGTCAGATTCAGTCTTCATATTAGCATGTAAAGAAAGTTGTTTTGCCTAAGACGATTGCAAATGTTGATTCACAGTAATCATCACAATATGACAAAACTGTCAGAAAGACCACTGTCCTTTCCATTATACATGAAATTTACCATTTTGTGTGTGTCCACGAAAACAGTGTTAACCGTGTCACGGTCTGAAACCCCCTCCATAAATCAGTAATGGTTTGGTCTTAGGCCATACGAATAACATCACGTGATGTCATAACCTCTTAGGCAGGATATGGGAAGACTTTTTGGTAAGTTTTGAGCTCCATCCTTCCATAATTTAATCCATTCTTTTTCATGTTCTCATAGCGGGAAAATTGCCTGTCAACTGTGTTATCAACATATTCATAAGAATCTGAATAAGAAATCACATGTAGAAAAACACAGATAAAGCATACAAATACATGAATTGATTAAGGTGTTGTGGTGGAACTTCTGAGGTCCTCAGTTAGCACAACACCATAGAAATGGCTGAAATGTCAACCGTGTTACCGTCAATGGTGTTACAATTAGCTATGATAGTCAGGGTTGCCAGATGAGGCTGATGATTTCCAGCCCAAAAAATGTTCAAAACCCGCCTAGAAGCACAAAATCCCGCCCAATTCTATTGATTTCTATGGCAAAAAGTGGGCAGGTTTTTCTGATAAATGCCATTTTTACCCGCACACGGCCATCCTAAGCAGCCCAATTGTACGGGAACCAGCCCAATCTGGCAACACTGATGACAGTGGAGGAGGAGTATGTTTTTGCCAATTTATCTCCATATTGACAGACAAACAAACAAAATAATTTGTGTTCTAGGGAGATGGATTCGTCTGCTCTGTTTTTTTTCTCCTAAAAAAGTGCAGACTTGTTTCCCTGCACTGTTGACCGTAACACAGTTGAGTAACACGGTTGACTGTTTTGAAAGTGTTTTTGAGCTATTGATCCCTTATGTGTTGAAAAAATCATATGAACAGACACTAGGGATTATCTCTGGAGAAGGGAGTCTTGTGTAAGGAGGGCGACTAAATTCAAATCAGACGTTACAGGGATTTATAATGGAAAATGTGTCAGTCTGTATCACAGTGAATCATAAAATCCTACTTATGGAGCTCAACAATCACATTTTCTATATCAGTTGCACAGATTAATGACAACATTATTGCTAAGGGACATAAGGACTTTCAAACGTTTGTTGTTTCAACTCTGTAGTATTTGTATATATGTTTGAAATGACATAGTATTTGTCCATAACACTGTTGACAAAATAATCAAGCAAATGTTCGCTTTCATTAGAGTATTTATCAAATGATTTAAGATTAAGCTTGGCAATTTGTTTGTTTGGAAAATTAAATATATACACTATGTAAACTTCTAGGTCATTTAGTTGAAAAAAAAATACTGATAATTGACATTTTGCTTTTGCCAAAAGCGTAGGGGAATTGTAGAATCACTCCACAACTCAAAAAATAGTCAACAGCAACAAATATTATTTTAATTTTTAGAAAAGCTTTCAATTCCCACTTGGAATAGCATCAAGGCCCACCAATGGGCCCTGGCCCACAGTTTGAGAATCAGTGCTTTAGTGTGTTAACACTCTTCAGTTTGGCAATGTTTTTCATGGAGCATAGTGCGTACATTTGTTTCTCCGTCAGCATGTATTTGGGCTGGGTAAAGCCTAAGGTGAACATTCCCTTAATATTGCTAGCAAATGCTTCCTTTTGTCAATGGATCACACAGAGTTCCTGTTGTGTCAGCATATACTCGGTTTGGCCAAACGTCTAAAGTGCTTTCAGGCCAAGTGGAACATACGCTCCCCGAGTGTGAAAACATAAAGCTACTTCTGTTTGCCAATGTTGAATATTTCCTTGATGTGTTAACATGGGCGCATTTGTGTTTGGCAAAGGGGATTTCCTTTATGAATTAACATGCGCCTACCTGGGTTTAAATATGGTTAACCTGCGTACATTTCCAACATTCAATTGATTTGGGCAAACCTTACAACACAAATTCAAAAAAGTAACAGTGGCAGGAGGTGTGAGGAAATAGCTGACACACATCCCTATCCCTTATCTCCACATGCTCATCTTCCCCCGTTATCCTTCCCGTCCATCAGCATGCAATGAGCCTTACAATATTAAGCATTGTTACCAACACATTGTGGTAACACATCTGTAAATCACCAGTGTGGGTTGTGGTTATCAAGCCAGACAATTTAAATGCTGTCAGTGTAATACCACATTGTATTAAAAGGACCCAGAGACTGTGACTTCTATACAGTGACAATAGAAGCATCGTTTCATTCTGAAAAAACTCACCGTACATGAACACGCATTTTACTTCTACTGGAAAAACAGCAGCGATGACTGTAATGGTGGATAGGGTGGAATGGCGCATGTACAATGCCCGTGAGCTGGTAGGCTCGGATCTTATTGTAATGTGGCATTTCCCACTGCCCTTGTCAAGTGTAAAGTTTGGACACCCACGAATTTAGACATGAGCTGAGGTCACATGTAGCAATTGTCATACTACACTTCATAGAGAGAGAGAGAGAGAGAGAGAGAGAGAGAGAGACAGAGACAGAGACAGAGTGAGAGACAGTTTGTGTGTGTGTGTGTGTGTGTGTGTGTGTGTGTGTGTGTGTGTGTGTGTGTGTGTGTGTGTGTGTGTGTGTGTGTGTGTGTGTGTATTTGTATGTGTGTTGATAAAATTATTCACGTGTGTAGTTGTGCGGTGATGAGCTTCACACACATGACAGCGTGTGAAATCTTAGCCTAAAGATACAGCTGCAGTATTGAGCAGCCTAAGCCTACCCATCACGCACACACACACGCACACGCACGCACGCACGCACGCGCACACACACACACAGAAAAGCTGGCTGGCAGACACGTTGCTTTTCCCTATCAATAAGAGCCAAAAGGCCATCCATCACACAATGCTGCAGCGCTACGCTTTGCCGATGTGTGATTGTCTTAATATAATGTGTGTGAGAAACACATGATCAGCTTATGTTTGAGTGTCAGCATAACGCAGAGAATCACTCTGAACCAATGTGTTAAGCTTCGAATTAGCAGCCTACATGTTTGCGAACCAGTGTGTGTGTGTGTGTGTGTGTGTGTGTGTGTGTGTGTGTGTGTGTGTGTGTGTGTGTGTGTGTGTGTGTGTGTGTGTGTGTATACACATGTGCCTGTGCTTGCTCTCCAGTTCATTTGTTCCTCCATGTCAGTAAAAGTTTATCCACATTCATTTAACAAAAACTAGGACACATCAACATTTGATAATAACATTGCACAGGCGGGTCAGAGCCAGATAGCGTGTGCATGTGTGTGTGTGTGTGGAGAGAGAGATATGTGTGTGTGTGTAATGTGTGTGTGTGGTCGCAGCATGTATAATCTGCTCCGGCCCATTTCAAACCGCTGCTAATAATTCTGAACAGGCCCTAACCCCATGGCCATCATGATTTAAACATGGGCAGAGCGACGGCCGATATTGCCAAGACGAGCGCTGGCTAGCCTCTCTCATCGCTGGGCAAAAAGGCATTAAACTTAATTCCTCCGACTGCAAATAATGAGTCGGTAATAGTTGCCCTATATCTGCCCACATTTCCCACTGTTTAGCCTGAATATATTTCCCTCTAATTGAGAGGCTGCGTTGGCCGGCTTTGGATTGCTAATTTATTTGAGTTTGGGGTGGGAGGAGAGGAGGGAGCTGGCAGGGAGGGAGGGATGGGCAAGGGGGAGATAAGTGGATAGAGTGCATGTGAGAGAGAGAGAGAGAGAGAGAGAGAGAGAGAGAGATAAATAATAAAGAAAAAGTGAAAATGAAAGAGAAAGAGACAGGGAGGCTAAGATAGAAAGAGAGAGACAGAGAGATCGAGAGGATAACAGAGAGAGCGAAAAAGAAAGAGAAAGTGAAAGTGAAAGAGACGAATAGAGAGGGTAAGATAGAAAGAGAGACAGAGAGAGACAAAGAGACCAAGAGAAAAGCACAGGGGGAGACAGAACGAGAGAGAAAGAGAGAGAGAGACAGAGAGAGACAGAGAGAGACAAATAGACCAAGAGAAAAGCACAGGGGAGACAGAACGAGAGAGAGAGAGAGAGAGAGAGAGAGAGAGAGAGAGAGAGAGAGAGAGAGAGAGAGAGAGAGAGAGAGAGAGAGAGATCCCTACTTCCTCTGTGCACACTTGACTGCTAACTAGCATATTTCAAAGATTTCACTGAAAGCCAGGGTAATGAAATCTTATTTTATGAGGACAAAATATATTGCCAGACATGCCGTTTTTAGTGTTAGGCACTGAACACAACTTTGTAATATGAATCCCAATAACGTTTATGACTCCACAGTGCATAGTTCGTAGCTGTGACAGATCCTCTCTGAGGTACAGTAGCTTTTTCCATCTTAATGACCCTAATTCACCTGCCATTCTCAGCAGGATATGAGTTCATGTGTCCATGAAGTCCACTTCCTTGTGGCTGCTGTGTAACGCGCTAATACAGCTGGGCAGCATTGGGACCCAGGTTCGAGTCGTACCAAATAAAGGCACTAAAAGCCCAAAAATACGTTGAAAAATATCTGTTTCCATAATTTTGACAAATTGTTTTTAATTCATACATGATTTTGTGTGACGTTTGTTTCTGGGTTATCACACTGCTCAGAACACATGAAGTTTTACACATTGATTTGTTTGTGGAAAAATAA
>NC_085878.1:46082487-46087487 GCF_034702125.1 Engraulis encrasicolus
CTTTCATGAGGCCACTGCTATTGGAGCACAACAACAAGGTCAGGCCCTCGCTCCATGTGGGGCCCAAATGTTAGGGTTAATTTGAATGGAAGTCAGTGGGAGCGCCCCACAAAGATATTAAGGTGCATGGGGCTGTGTGTGTGTGTGCGTGCATGCGTGCGTGCGAGAGAGAGAGAGAAAGAGAGAGGGCGAGAGAGAGACTTGTTGTTGTGGGGGCTGGTGCAGTGCTTTACACTAACTTTTTCGCTTACCAGCCATTTTGGCTAGTGGTTTTCCTGACTCACTAGCCATTGGGCCTTTTCACTAGCCATAATTTCCTTCGCCATCATAGCAGCTTTAATGAATTATATAATAGGCTGTAATAATGTAATGTAGGATAATATAACATAATATAACATAATATAACATAATACAATATAATATAATATAATATAATATAATATAATATAATATAATATAATATAATATAGGGCCTAATAAATAGAATTGTTATTAACTGGTCCATGCATGCATACATGCTATAAGAACAGATTAACTTATCTGAGGAATGGCATAGCCGTGCAGAAACACCAAGCACAGTGTTGTGGAAGGGCACAAATGTAAGCTACATGAGAGCAAAATATTTCCGTCTTTGATCTGAAGGGCACTTTCGATGCGCAAAGTAGATAGTGCAAAGTCATTGCCAAGCTTTGCATGTCCTCGGTCGTGGATGTGGAATAACACCTCTTCTGGAATATTTTCTCATAAAAATAGGCTATCCACTAGAAGGCACACACATATGCAGCCGGTAACTACAGAAGGAGTTACGACTTCCTTTCATTCCGTTTAATATTGAGTTGTTTAAAACATAAACGGACGCGAGGCAAGATGGGCACATGCGAAGGGACATGGGACATGATTTTGTGCGGTCTGGAAGGCTACTACTGCGCGTTGTTTAAGCCCCGTTTGACAGTCGGGAACAACGGCACAAGAAACATGGAGGAATATTAAGGTATGAAGACATACAGGCAAATCAGGAAATGATTTAAACCGAACATTATTAATGCCACATGTGTCCTTGTCTTATCACTGCGCTGATTAGTCTCAAGACTTTCACAAGACTCAGGTGTTCTCCTCTCGCCTTGGTCATTTTAATGTCCACTACTATGCATTGTACTAATGACAGATCCCAAAACAGGTCAGTTGAGATGAACTTCGCTAATTTATTTTCACGTGAAGGTTTTCAGTGACATTTCCAAAACGCGCGCTGATGTGCCGGACCGGTAGCTCGCTGCCGCACAAGACTAGCTCTATCAGATTCCTCTCGCGCGTGAGACACAGGTGACACGTGACACAGGTGCTTCATGGGTATTGTAGGCTCGCGAAAACGCATTGCATTGCGTTTGTAGCAAAGACGGTCCGAGGGGGAAAAAACTACAAAATGCGGTGCCTCATCATTTAGAATAGTGACGGACCCGCCAGAATGGCTAGTGAACCTTCGGTATCTACTAGCCAACGCCGACTTTCACCCGCATTTGGCTACCTGGCGTGTGTTAGTGTTAAGCCCTGGTCTGGTGGCTGACCTGTCACAATAGCCGACGCTAATACACCGAGCAGAGCAGCAGAGCAGAGCCAAGCAGGGGCCGGACTAGCAGGCGCATTATGCAGAGAGAACATCCCTGAAGGTCAGAGAGCCTCGACGTGTGTGTGTGTGTGTGTGTGTGTGTGTGTGTGTGTGTGTGTGTGTGTGTGTGTGTGTGTGTGTGTGTGTGTGTGTGTGTGTGTGTGTGTGTGTGTGTGCGTGTGTGTGTGTGTGTGTGTGTATGCCTGCGTGTGCGTGTGTTAATGTTGGGGGTAGGGGAGATGTGGAGGCAAGATGGGGCGTATGCTGTGCACACACGCATGTGCACACAGTCAAAAAACAAAATATGCACTTGCACAAAATAGCACACATTAGGGCAGAGTAGGGTTACTGAGACACACGCACGCACGCACGCACACACACACACACACACACACACACACACACACACACACACACACACACACACACACACACACACACACACACACATACACACGCAAGTGCGTGCAAGAGCAAAGCAATACACATTAGGGCACAGCAGGGCATTTGGCTGAGTCCACTGACACAGACACAGACGCGCACACACACACGCGCCTGTGCACGCACACACACACACACGCACACACACACGCACACACTCATCAGGGCTTTTGGTTTGGGTGAGTCCACTGATACCCACAAGTACACATACACACACACACACGCACACGCACACACACACACTCACGCAAGAGCAAAGCAACTCACATTAGGGCGCAGCAAGGCATTTGGGTGAGTCCACTGACACACACACGCAAACACACGCACTCGCGCGTGCACACACACACACGTGCGCGCGCATGAACACGCGTGCGCATGCACACACACACACGCACACACACACACACACTGACATGCTCAGCAGGGCATTTGGTTTGGGTGAGTCCACTGACCTGTTTCCTGGTGTTTGCTTCCTGGAATGGCTTCTCTGCTCTGCTTTTAGGGATCCTGATGGAGGTTAGTTCCATAAGCCAGCCTAAATATGTGTCTGAACTGGTAAAATGGCCTCTTTGTGTAAGGTAATAAAGAATTAGTGACACTGTTTGGCTGAAAAACTTAGATTTTCCTGTAGATTTTGTTTTACCACTCCTTATTTTCAGTGTTGTGTAGATTTTCCTATAGATTATGTTTTGCAATTCCTTTTTTTCAGTGTATAGTGTGCAAGCATCTGACATACAGTGCTGCTTGTAGAGTACCAATAACTCCAAGACTGTGCAGATCATCTGTGCGGCACACATAAGTACATAAAGTTACACATTGCTACAGGATTTGTTGCTCAGAACTTCATGGCCTGATGCAGGGATTGTAAAATGAAATGTAACAAAGTGATGCGTGTTATAACATAGAAGTGAATTGTGTAAATGTATGGTTGTGGTGGTTTTCAATGTCAGCTGTCATCAGATTCCTCCCACACGAACCCCCCCATCTCTGTTATGTTGCCTGACTTAGTCACTACCATGCTGTGGATCCGAAAACTGATCATGCATTTTCCTGTACACGTACAAAGGCAAAATGCAGTAACTACATATATTGTCAAAATTGAGTTTATTCTGGAAAATGGCATAATACCTCATAATCAGTCTCATAACACCTTTATCTTGTTATGTCAAATTTGCAGTAACTACAATATCCAACCTACTGCCAATACTTTGAAGACATTTTTCTGTTTCAATGTTGGCACAGTTACTCTCTCTCTCTCTCTCTCTCTCTCTCTCTCTCTCTCTCTCTCTCTCTCTCTCTCTCTCTCTCTCTCTCTCTCTCTCTATCTCTCTCTCTTCCCGTCCATTTATAACAAGCCTACAGATAGCTATTTCATTTTTTAAATGACCAATGAGCACTGAGAACTTGACTTGATTGACAGTTAGAATTATTTTGATTGACAGTCAAATGCACTCACCGTCCTATCAGCGCTGGTTCTCAGCGTTTGCTAAAGAACGAATGCGGAGATTTAGGGCGGAAGAATCCTCGCAGATCAATCGTGGATGCTTCAAAACCGTTGAATGGAATTACCATAGTAGAACGCTGTCCATGTATATATACGTCAGTGGGCCAACTTGATCATATGTTCTTTCTGTCTGTCTTCTACTAGGTCTTCCACATGACGTATGACCTGGCCAGTGCCATGGTGCGCATAGTGACCCTGATCATGTATACTGTATATTGTGTGTCCAACTTGATCATATGTTCTTTCTGTCTGTCTTCTACCAGATCTTCCACATGACGTATGACCTGGCCAGTGCCATGGTGCGCATAGTGAACCTGATCGGCATGATGCTGCTGCTGTGCCACTGGGACGGCTGCCTCCAGTTCCTGGTGCCCATGCTGCAGGACTTCCCCCCGGACTGCTGGGTCGCCAAGAATAAGATGGTGGTGAGCACTCTGTGTGTTCATGCGCGAGCGTGTGTGTGTCTGTGTGTCTTTGTGTCTGTGTGTCTTTGTCTGTGTGTCTGTGTGTGTAGTGTCATCATCAGATTAGAACATACTGCTCATGAATGTGTGTGCGTGTGGGCATGTGTGTGGGTGTGTGTGTGTGTTTTTCTCATGAGTACAAGACAGTATCTGGCCTTCACATCTCGGTAATTACCTCCGTCCTCAGCTTCTGTGCCTCAGAGAGAGAGAGAGAGAGAGAGAGAGAGAGAGAGAAAGCAAGAGACAGAAGGAGTGTGAGAGTGCAGGACCGAGAGAGAGACTCAGAAAGATGGACAATGAAAATGGTAGTTTTTCCCCACCTCTCATCTCTTAGCTTTCAAATGAAAACATCTTCTCTCTTCATTTACCCAATTCATCCATTTTCTCGGCCGAGCCCTTCTCTCTCCCGGCGCCTGACATTTCCCTCCTTTTGTGTTGCGTTGCAGCTCTTTAGAATTCAGAGAATGACACGCTTCCTGGTCTTCTCATCAAACCAGACCTCCGAGAGAGAGAGAGAGAGAGAGAGAGAGAGAGAGAGAGAGAGAGAGAGAAAGGGATAGAGACAGAGAGATAGTGTGAATGACAGTCAGAAAGTGAAAGAAAGAAAAAAAGAAAGAAAGAAAGAGAGAGAGAGAGAGAGATGACATGGACATGGAGGTTTTTTTGTTACACCCTTATCTCACCTCAACATCAGCCAACTACCGGCAATTTCCTCAGCCAGCTGCCATATACTCTTCCCTAATAGCAGCGTGCGCCCGGTCCGATCCAGTGGAGTTAGCGCTCTCCTACCCAGCCACCCATTAGCCAGACAGGGGAAACCCCACCGCCACCACAACCACCACCCGGCTCTCGCTCCCTGCCATTAGGCAATTAGGGAATACCCTCCACCAGACACCTCATTCAGTACAGTGAGGAAAAAAGATGCAGCCGTTGGGGATATGGCCGTGTGTGTTTTATGGCATGGTAGTATGTGCACCTAGTATGACAG
>NC_085878.1:46092487-46109987 GCF_034702125.1 Engraulis encrasicolus
CCCTTTCTCATTTCTTTCTTTCAGTTTCTCTCTTTTCAGAACATGTGGGGTCAGCTGTACTCATATGCCCTCTTCATGTCTATGAGCTCCATGTATCAGTTTATCTTTTTCCCTCGTCTTCTGTGGGGTCAGCTCTGCATGTACATGCTATTCAAGTTCACGAGACAAGGCCACTGTCTCTCTCACTTTCTCTTCCTTTCTTTCTCGTTCTCTTTTCTCTCTTCCTATCGTGTCCCTCCTCCCCTTTTCTCTCTTCCCATTCAGAACAACATGTGGCGTCAGCAGTACTCATACACCCTTTCTCTCTCCCTTCTTTATTCCTCTTCCTCTCACCCTCTTCTTATTGTGCGGACAGACCGAAGTAAAAGCATCGGAAGTGGCAGAAGTAATTGACTTTGTATGGAAGAGCAAGCAGCAAAAATGGCGGATGTGGCATGGCGTCGAAGGCGTCAAAAGCATCAAAAGAGAAGTTTAAGCTATGACACAGTTCGGCGGCAGCCAACGGAATGTCTACATTTTACTAGACGCGCGCTTCATCTGGTCACTCTAGGGTAACCCTAACCCTGATCAAACTTTCAAGGTCCAATGTTTTGCATCTTTTGCTGTCTCTGGTCTGTTCAGTCCAGGCGGGATTCTGCAGCTTTAGAATGTTTTTTCGGCGAACGGTTTTTTGTAGACTTAGTCTGTCTCTCTGACCTCTCTCCCCCTAGAACAACATGTGGGTTCAGCAGAGCACATACACCCTCCATGAGCCCCGTGTACCTCTAAGTAAAAGGGGGATAAATCCCAGCACACTGAAGCAACAGCAACACCCGTTGTTGACCTAATAAACCACCAGCAAAGAAGATCAGTCTGCCATGAATTATCCCCCTTTTCCTTGGATTACTTTGACTGCACATCACCAGCACCTGGACAGTGGATGTGCACAGGGAATCTGCTTTGAGTACCCCATGTACCTCTGTCCTTCTCTTCCTTGCTGTATCTCTCTCCTCTCTCTACCTAACTTGTTCTCCCTCTCATATCTGTCTCTGTTTCTCTCTCCATTTCCAGAACAACACGTGGGGGCAGCAGTACTCGTATGCCCTGTTCAAGGCAATGAGCCACATGCTGTGTATCGGGTACGGCATGTACCCGCCGGTGGGCATGACGGACGTCTGGCTGACCATCCTCAGCATGATCGTGGGCGCCACCTGCTACGCCATGTTTGTGGGCCACGCCACCGCGCTCATACAGAGCCTGGACTCCTCGCGCAGGCAGTACCAGGAGAAGGTGAGTGTGTGTGTGTGTGGAAGTAGAGGGGGGTACGGTTATGTGTGTGTGTGTGTGTGTGTGTCTGCTGCACCAATCTACCTTCGTGAGACCACAGTTATTGGAGCACACCAACAAAGTGGGACCATCCTGGACCCCACATGTTTTGACCCCTGTTGATGGGGTAGTTTTGTTGTTGCTGTTAAAAGTAAAAGGGTAAAACCATTTCCTCATTGACAGGTTAGGGTTAGGGATTGTTTTGGGTTTGGGCATAGTTTAGCCCTCTTTAGCTATTGTTAGGGTTAATATGAATGGAAATCAATTGGAGGGCCCCACAAAGATATTAAGGTGTGTGTGTGTGTGTGCGTGCGTGCGTGCGTGCGTGCGTGCGTGCGTGCGTGCGTGCGTGCATGTGTGCGTGCGTGCGTGTGTGTGTGTTGGTGGGTGCCACCTGCTATGGCATGTTGGTGGGCCGTGCAGTCACCCTCATTCAGTCCCCCGACTCCTTGCACAGGCAGTACCAGGGGGAGGTTGAGAGAGAGGGAGAGCACGCAGGAGAGAGAGAGGGAGGGATAGAGAGAGAGAGGGAGAGAGAGAGAGAGAGAGAGAGAGAGAGAGAGAGAGAGAGAGAGTATGTGCATGCTCCTTGGGGCCACCTGCCATGCCATGTTTATGGGGCGAATCTCCACCCCTTTGCAGTTCCTGGACTTTTATGGGAAAAGGAGGAAATATGGGCTTCAGAGACAACTGTACAGAAGGAGAGGAAGAGCATGTAGTGATAAGAGAGTTTGGCTTTGGGATGTTTGGATCTCTGTGTTAGCAGTGTGTGTGTGTGTGTGTGTGTGTGTGTGTGTGTGTGTGTGTGTGTGTGTGTGTGTGTGTGTGTGTGTGTGTGTGTGTGTGTGCATTTGTGTCTTTAAGAGTCACAGGTGTGTTTAGAAAGGGCAAAAAGGGAAAAAAACGAGCCTAGTTTTTATAATTTATTCCATTTTTTTTTTTTCCTGCTCAAAATTATTCAACCGAGGTGAAATAACATATTTCAATATGCAGATGAGCGCTGGTTAGGAAAGGGAGGAAAACAAAGGCGTCCCTTTTCCTCCTTAGAAAAGTCCCCAGAGAGACAGACTGTTTTAGTTTAGGCACGACTTGGGAAAATACTGTCTCACCACAGACAATACGTGCCAGAAAAATATGCACACACGCACGCGCTCACTCTCACACGCACACGCACACACATACACACATACACACCACAGTCGCAAGTCAGACAGAGTCAGTCAGTCAGTCAGACAGATTGAGAGAGGGAAAGCACAACAAAAAAGAAACAAAAAAATTAGGACTACAAAGAGAACAGTTTGTGTGCACGTGCGCGCGCGTACGTGTGTGTGTGTGTGTGCGTGCGTGCGTGCGTGTGTTTGCGTGCGTGCGTGCGTGTAGTGTGGGTGTATTTGTGCGTATGTGTGTGATTATTTTTTCACAGTAAAAATCTAGGTTAGAGCCTTACCCCAGGTAGGTTCACCTCAAATCACTAGCCTTAAAAAGACACACACACACACACACACACACACACACACACACACACACACACACACACACACACACACACACACACACACACACACACACACACACACACCACAGATGTCCTCATCTCACTTTGGGGAGAGTCTGGAGCAGAGGGACTTGCTTCCCCCAGTTTTACACCGAGATGAGAAATGAGGTTGGCAACAACTCATAGCTAGTAAAGACTTACTATTTGTCTCCCCTCTCTTAAACACACACACACACACACACACACACACACACACACACACACACACACACACACACACACACACACACACACACACACACACACACACACACACATAGACATACACACACAAGTGCGCACACACACACACACACACACACACACACACACACACACACACACACACACACACACATAGACATACACACACAAGTGCGCGTGCACACACACACACACACACACACACATACGCACGCACGCACGCACACACACAAGCGCACGCACACACAAGCGCACGCACACACACACACACACACACACACACACACACACACACACACACACACAAGCGCACGCACACACAAGCGCACGCACACAGACACACACACACACACACACACACACACACACACACACACACACAGTGTCAATGCCTGCGTTCCAACCAGGCTTTTGTGGTTTGGGCATGTTTTTCTAGCTCAGCTACAAGGAATACAGAATATGACATGAAGGATAAGAAAGAAATTGTAGCAAGACATTCACAGGAGTAAGTGAACGTCTTGTCTGTGTCCTCTATTTGTGTTGTCTACGTACTGTATGTAGTAATTGCTTTCGTGGTATGTAACTGTCCAACCGTTTGTCATGCCAAGAAGGAAGTTTTGAATTGAATTGAAACAGGGAGGTAGACAGACACGTGGATATTTTCATGTAGAGAAACACAGAGGAGACTTAGAGGGAGAGAGAGAGAGAGAGAGAGAGAGAGAGAGAGAGAAAGGCAGGGTTTGTAAGATAACTGGGACAAGCTAATTCAGAGACAGACAATCTCAGTGTGTATGTGTATTATCGAATCAGACACTTGTACAAACAGCGGTAGCACAACAAGTGCAGGGAATGACAAAGTACAGCAAGAAAGTGTGTGTGCGTGTGTGTGCGTGTGTGTGTGCATGTGTGTGTGTGTGTGTGTGTGTGTATGTGTGCGTGCGTGTGTGTGTTTTGAACATGAATATACAACATGGAAATTCCGAGGATGAATTGTGTTTGCTCAAACAGCATGCTCATGCTGTTCAATTATTAATAAAAAAGAACAACATTTAAATGTTTCAGGGGGAACAGGGACGCCTGAGGTTGTATTTGTGCGTGTGTTTGTGTGTTTTAGTTGGTGTGTGTGTTTCTGCGTGCGTCATTTGTATTTGTCTGTGTGTGTGTGTGTGTGTGTGTGTGTGTGTGTGTGTGTGTGTGTGTGTGTGTGTGTGTGTGTGTGTGTGTGTGTGTGTGTGTGTGTGTGTGTGTGTGTTTGTCTGTCTGTTTGTCTTTGTGTTTGTCTGTCTATGTGTCTGTGTGACACACACTGTTTGAATGTGTGTGCGCACGCGTGTGTGTGTTTGTGTGCATTTGTGTATATCAATGTGTGTGTGTGTGTGTGTGTGTGTGTGTGTCTGTGTCTGTGTCTGTGTCTGTGTCTGTGTCTGTGCATGCATACATGTATGTGTGTGACTAATACTGTTCGTTTCAGATGAAAGTCCCAGAACCCTCTCTGCCTCCATTCATCTTCCCATGTCCATTTCGTGTCTCAGCATGCCCCTCCTCTCATGTGTCTCCAACAGCCTCTGTTCACTCCTGTCTCTCTTTCTCTCTCTCTCTCTCTCTCTCTCTCTCTCTCTCTCTCTCTCTCTCTCTCTCTCTCTCTCTCTCTCTCTCTCTCTCTCTCTCTCTCTCTCTCTCTCTCTCTCTCTCTCTCTCAGTTTCTCTCTGCTTTTGTGTGTCTCTTCTTCTTTGCCTGTCCTTCATTCTCTTTTTCTCTCTGACTCTATCGCTCAGTCGCTACCTTTTATCTTCTACACTTCCCCTACTTTCATCTTTTCTGCCTCATTTTCATCCTTCTCTCTTTATTTCAGTGTCTTTCTCTGGTCTTGTGCCTGCCCTCGTCTGGTCTTGCTTCTCCTCTCCTGTCGTCTGTCTGCTGTCCTGCTTTTCCAGTTCCCTCCACTCCCATCTCCATCCCCATCCCCATCCCTACCCCTTATCCCACCGCTGCTTGCCTGTCTGCCTGCATTTCCAGGTTCCGCATCCCCACACCTAACTGCCTGCCTGCCTGCCACACACACACACACACACACACACACACACACACACACACACACACACACACACACACTCACACACACACACACACACACACACACACACACACACACACACACACACACACACACACACACACACACACACACACACTACTCGTTATGCTACCACATCCCCACACCTACCTGACTGCTTTACCCAGTCTCCCCTAGCTCCACATCCTGCTGCCTGCCTTCCCCCAGGCCCCAGGCACCAGCCCATGTACCCAGGACTGGATTACTGTAAGATGGTCTGGGGGGCCCAGGCTACAGGTCGCTAAAGGCCCCCCATGGAAGGCAAATTTCGCAACATAGACACCATCATAATTCCCAGGTAGCAGAGGCGCCGCCTCCTGTCCAAAATCACAGAGAATAGTATGTAAACTAATGCTTTACACGACTTCATAACATTGCTATTTCAGATCCAGCTCCATAGAAAATGCATGTGCTCAACTTAGAGATGAAACCAATCTGTAATAAGATCCCGAGGCTCGCACGAGTTTTTTTCCGCTCATGACAACGCAAGCGAGTCGAGTCTCAATGGACTTCAATGGCATGTGGGATTGTACGGTTTTTCAATGGCAAAATGCTAAACGGTCATTGGCTATTGCCGTGAAATTTTTTGATTTTGAGACTGAGCCTCACTGGGAGTGAATGGAGAAGAGAGAGGAGGGGGGAGGGACCGGAGACCGGAGCTCCGACTTGTGATTGGGTGAACCCTGTGTCAGTAGGCTACAGTAGTTGATTTCATTTCGAAATGCGGATATGTTATTAATTTGACTGAGAAGTTTCGTCGTGGTAACCAGTGGGGAAGCTATTCATTGCGGTGTACTGCAGTTTTGTGTACATATTCTTGTAAACCTAGTGTTGCGAATAAAGTCTTAATAGTGGCACGTCCTTATCCTTTTTAATCTCCCAATTCAAAAGTTGAGGTTGCCTAATTTTCGTTAGGGCTAGCTTGCAAGAAAGTTAGAGAGCTATGCAAAATGCCAAGCATTGTGGATTAAATTCTGGCGAATTCCAGTCGTCCTTATGAGGAGAAAATGAATATCAAGGAGCAGGGCAGAGCACTGCCTAATATTGACTTGGTGAAAAAGGTAGGGAAGAACAACCGTTTCTTTTGAGCTTTCGTGGTGTCTGATCAACTGGTTAACTGCCAAGTCCCGTGAGTGGCGAGTCCTCCTTGTTTCCTACTGTGTTGGCAATGTCTGGTAAATAATTAAAGATTTTGCGACCTCTATTGGTAAGTTAAGCCGTGCACCCAGTAATGAACAAAGACAACAAAGGCAAACTCAATCACATCATTATGTGGCGGAGGTAGGCCTAATGATGATAATAATAATAATAATAATAAAAAACATTTCCCTATGAATAGGCTACAAGGGGGATAATGATTAATGATTAACAAATTTGTTTCAACAAGAGTCCTTTAGTGTGTGAGGCCGTGGCTCAGGACCAATGTAAGATGTGTGTCAAAATTGACCCCCCCTTTTTTTTTTGGCGTTCTGGACATATTGTAATTGAACAGCCTCCCCTGTTTGACAGACTACCAGCCGCCACTGCCAGGTAGGAATTGAGGATAACAGGTCTACCAGCTACAGAAAGGACTGTTCGCAAGATTTGTCCTTGACATCGCAGACAAATATTTCAATCAATTTCCCCCACTTTGGTCAATCGGGTCCACCTGGCAGCTGTAGAAGGCATGACTAGGGCCCTATGAAATCCGTTTTAAATTTTCTCAAATTCAGTTTTTTTTTCCTCAAATTCAGTTTTTTCGGATTTATTTTTTGCCAAATCGGATTTATCCCTTATTTTCCCCTTTCACAACCACAAATCTTATTTCTTAGTTATTTAGTTCAAACTGGTGGGTGGACAGAGCCAATCACTCATTGTTGAATGGTAGGTAGAGAAAAGAAAAGTAAAATTACCTACTAGTTTTTTGTAATATCAGCCCTCAAAAATATTCCAGGTAATACGGTAGCTGAAATGTACATGCGCATATATTCTATTATATACACGTGACGCACCCAACTAGAAGGCGAATTCACTTCTGATGCATTCAAGTTGGACTCGGGCTGCATCAGGTTTTCTCAAATAAGTTTGGCTATTAATATTGCAACGTGCAGCTACGTTAGAGACATTTTTGGTCACGTTATATGTAGGCATTAAATAGCCTCGCAAAGACCCTATCGTTTACCGTTTCACACAAACACATGTTTTACAAGACGGCCGTTTTCTTCTGATGATGACTTGACCCTTTTTCAAAGTTGCTGCTAACTTTTGGTCACTATGCTTCGTGGCCAACAAAGTTAACAAGACATGATCAAATCATTGCCTGTTCAGTTTTTATTTGACAGTGGTCACGTCTGTTGTAACAAACTCCAAACTCGTGCCTCGCATCGGATGATTCCATTGTTTATTAAAGTGCAGTGGAGAGCCGCCCGTCCTTTCTGTGTCGCATCGCATAGTCTTGGTAACAGACGGTCAGGACAACGTGCTTATGCCTGACCTGTTCTACTAGGCAACATTTGAGTTTTAAGATTTCTTCAATGCTCTGACGGCCAGTGTTAGGACGCGGGAGACAGTCGGAAACGCCGCTTGGGAGAGAGATGCGTTCACTGTCAACATGCGCTGACATGGATCATGGATCTGCATAGAACTTTTGCGCATCACCTCGCATGGGCCAGATATGATATCGTGGCCATATTTTGTGTTTGAAATGTCTTTTAGACTGATAAATGATGATGAAAATAATGGATTTTTAATTTTATCACAAGAAATGAGCAAATTCCGTGCAATTCCGCGTTTATAACCAAATTCCGTTTTAATGTCCACATTCCGTGATTCCGTCCGTGTTTTCCGTATCGCGGAAATCATAGGGCCCTACATGACACGCCTCTTGTCCAAAATGGATAATGCTGTGCCGTGTGTGTGTGTGTGTGTGTGTGTGTGTGTGTGTGTGTGTGTGTGTGTGTGTGTGTGTGTGTGTGTGTGTGTGTGTGTGTGTGTGTGTGTGTGTGTGTGTGTGTGTGTGTGTGTGTATTTGAGCTGTAACGATATTATATCGAACCGAGAAATCGTGATACACAGTCACGATACTGTATCGCGATACAAGGACACACTATTTTGATATGCCCTTTCAAACTTTTGTTACCCAAATCAGGCCAGAAAACAAACAGCCACATGATATTAAGTGATAGTCTTCCAAGCTTCAAATCATCATCATTATTACATTTTAACTGTTTTACATCGTTAGTGGCCTCATGTAACATATTGTACTTACTCCTACTTAATTTATAATTTTAGCAAATGGGAAATCGTGGGGTGTATCGAACCGTAGGTCAAAAATCGTGATAGCGACCGAATCATGAGTTGAGTGTATCGTTACAGCCCTAGTGTGTATGTTTGAGTGTGTGTGTGTGTGTGTGCGTGGACATGCAGAATGGGGATAAGGGGGGCAAGCCATGGGAGATGGGGATCAGTAAGCACGCCATTAACACCCCATTATTGTCATACATTTGGGCGCATGTGTGTGGATACATTTGAATGTGTACTGAATGTGTGTGTGTGTGTGTGTGTGTGTGTGTGTGTGTGTGTGTGTGTGTGTGTGTGTGTGTGTGTGTGTGTGTGTGTGTGTGTGTGTGTGTGTGTTGTGTCTGTGTACTGTATACGTACTGTGTGTGTGTCTGAGTGTGTGTGAGCACACCCAATCTATCTCAGATGCTGACGGTGAGGGAGAGAGGTGTGTGGGTGCAATGTTTGTATTTGGAAGCGGTGCCTCCGTGTCCCGTGGCGCAGAGGCCTATGAAGTGTGCCATTCGTTTCCCTGGAAGCCCAGGGCCATCTCCAGTCTGGAAGCGCTGGGCCATTAGCACTGTAAATTGCTATTAATTTTTAAGGACGTGGGGTTTCCATTTCTCTTTGAATGTGTCCGCCCGCCGATTAACGCTCGCGCTAAGCACACTCTCTCTCTCTTTCGCTTACCCGCCTTCTCCCTCTTTCTCTCTCTCTCTCTCTCCTTCCTCCGGCTCTGTCTCTCGCTTTACTTATTCCTTCCTCGATTCCTTTTATGCATTCTCTTCCTCTCGCTCTCTCATCCTCTCGCCTCATCTTGCTCTCTCTGTTTTTTTTCTCTCTGGGCTCGTATGAACACTAAGCCTTGTTAAGCTTCTCGCTGACTATCTATAGCTCGGCACTCACTGAGCAACCAGCTTTCTCACTTAAAACTTAACACACTTCTTTCAGGTCCTCATATCTCTTATTCTCGTTTTCTCTTGAATGCTCAGACACGCATACATGGCACACACACACACACACATACACACACGTACACAGACATGGACACGTTTGCATACGCTTCTAAATATTCCTGCACACACATACACACAAACTCATGTTCCCACACTTGTTCTTTTTCTTATCTCTGCCGTTTCTGAGCACTAGTCGTTATGCTGCTGCATCATAATACAACTGCCTCTGGTTCCACTTCTTCCTCCTTATCCTCTACCCAATGTGTGTGTGTGTGTGTGTGTGTGTGTGTGTGTGTGTGTGTGTGTGTGTGTGTGTGTGTGTGTGTGTGTGTGTGTGTGTGTGTGTGTGTGTGTGTGTGTGTGTGTGTGTGTGTACTCTATCTTGTTTTTTTTGCTGATAGACCCACTATTTGTGCCAGGCTATCTGCTCTTATGTAGGGGACCTACATTTGGACGGTCATGGCCTTAGCTCAACCCTCTCCCTTTCTCCCTCTCTCTGTCCCTCTCTCTCTCCCTCTCTCTGTCTGTGTGAGTGTGTCTGTCCCTGTTTCCTAATGGCCATACTTTGTCTCTCACTCTGTGTGTGTGTGTGTGTGTGTGTGTGTGTGTGTGTGTGTGTGTGTGTGTGTGTGTGTGTGTGTGTGTGTGTGTGTGTGTGTGTGTGTGTGTGTGTGTGTGTGTGTGTGTGTATGTGTGTGTGTGTGTGTGTGTGATTACTCAAAGGGCAGATTAAAAAAGACAGTTGTTGAACTGCCACTGTGTGTGTGTGTGCCACTGGGTTTGTGTGTGCATAGATCTCTGTATTTGTGTGTGTGTGCGTGCCTGCGTACGTACACATGTGTGAAGGTGTGTGTTTGTGCATGTGCGTGATCACCGAAATGGCAAGTTAATACAGACAGTTGTTGAACCCACTTTACGTCTGTGGATGTGTGTGAGTGTGTGTTTTTGTGTGTGTGTGTGTGTGTGTGTGTGTGTGTGTGTGTGTGTGTGTGTGTGTGTGTGTGTGTGTGTGTGTGTGTGTGTGCGTGTGCACAGATCTATGTGTGGTTTGTGTGTGTGTGCATGTGTGTGTGTGTGTGTGTGTGTGTGTGTGCCCATCCAAATGGCAGGTTAATGTTGCCGCTAATCCTCCAGAGTGGGGACATGGAGGCCTGGCCCACTGGTCCGCTTGTCTTAGCGGCCCGCGTTAGCTGCCCCCGTTAGCTGCCCGCGTTAGCGCCAAGGCTGCGGTGGACTAGAGCGCCACATCTGTCTCCCCTCCCGGGACCTGACTCACAGACAGACAGAGAGAGAGAGAGAGGACACAGCCGCTAAAATGTCACAAGCTGACCACATAATACCCCTTCCAAAAACAAGAACACGCACTACAAGCACACAAACGCACGCACGCACGCGCGCGCGCACACACACACACAGTAACAGATAAAACAGCAGGATTCTTAATCACACACACACCTACTGACAGTTGTCTTGCCTGCTCTTTTCTCAGGATAACTCAACATCTGAGTCAGGCTGGTGGCCATCTTGCTCCCAAAGCCAGCATTTTTCCACTGGAGAGCGGGGGGGATTTTGTTGCTTCCTTCTACCGCCGCTGCTACTGTTGTTGTTTTCCTGTGACGGTGGGTGATTTGGCGTTCGCAATCATTGCTTAAGGGGCTCTGTAAGGCTCTTTCACCTCCAGATGGACGCTAGGTTAGGTATTGGAGTTGAGCTGTGCTGTGTTCAGGAGGGAGGGCTTTTTGTTGTCGTAGGTGGGTGGAGATGAGAGAGTTTAAGGCCAGGGGAAAGTACCACACATATACACAGACACTTGCGCACATGTGCGCGCATACACACACACAGACCAGGGCTTGACATTAACGTTTTCACTTGCCGGCCACTGTGGCTAGTGGCTTTCCCGAGTCACTAGCCATCCAGCTAGTCTACTAGCCACCAATTTGGTTTTAGAAAACAATCATGACGCTGTACATCTAAGCTCAGAAGATGAGAGGCTTAAAGCAAGAAAGCAAGTGCATGTTTATCTACATGGAAATAAAACAAATAGAAACTGAGTAACTGTGCTTTTTCTTGAACTTAATTACAAAACAATTGATACACAAGGGGAAAAGTGCAAAATATACCCTATTCTGATATGTCGCACCATGGAACAAGCTACCTGCCAAATTGGCTAGTGACACTGAAATTGTTACCAGCCACAGCCAACTTTTACCAGCATTTGGCTGGTTGGCAGGTGCCAGTGTCAAGCCCTGACACACACACACACACACGCACACACACACACACACACAAACACACACACACACACACTTGCACACATGCACAGCACAGACATGGGTCCGGCACACACACTTACAGTACATTTCCCCACACATACATGCACATAAAGGCACAAGCACATATATTGGTAGATACATGGACAAGCACTTACACACCCACACAGAGACATATGGATATAAGACATGCTTGGATTCCCTGTGATGAAGCACACGCTCACAAAGCACCAGCATGCTTATGGAATAAAGGGAAGTCACTCTCTCACTCTCTCCTTCTCTCGTGTGCACGCATGCACGCACACACACACACACACACACACACACACACACACACACACACACACACACACACACACACACACACACACAAACACACACACACACACACACATACTCATCGGAAGCGTTCACTTTTGTTAATTAGTAAGACTAATTAGGTTGCGATGGCCACTTCCATCATGAGCATGTGTGTGCAACATCTGGACAGGCAGGGGCAAGGACCCTATGGACGGAGAGCAGTGGGAAGAGAGGGATACAGATAGCCAGAAGAGAAAAGAAAAGTGAACGAGGATGAAATACACTGGGTAGACTGGTTCAGAAAAGAAAGAGAGCGAGAGAGAAGATTCTGATGAGTATGAAAGAGAGAGCTATTAAAAAATGAGAGGGGATAAAAGAGTAGCATATGAGAGTGAGTGAGTGTGTGTGTGTGTGAGAGAGAGAGAGAGAGAGAGAGAGAGAGAGAGAGAGAGAGAGAGAGAGAGAGAGAGAGAGAGAGAGAGATAGAGAAGGAGAATTCATAAAAGAGGAGGAGAAACCCCATCTGCTACTATGGCACAGTGACAATGCATCGGTGACATGCAGGTGACTGTTTAAATCAGCCGAAAATAAATGGGTATGAACTACTACCCCTTCACACACACACACACACTCACACACACACACACACACACACACACACACACACACACACACACACACACACACACACACACTGTCCCACGAGACAAGAGCATCTATGAGGAAAGTTCAGAAAGATGACGCCACTGCCAGCTCCTCTGAAGAACAAGAAGGGGAAAAAAGACAGAGTGAGGGAAAAAAAGATGGAAAGAAAGAAAAAGGAAGTCTAAAGAGGGGGCACAAAAAAAGGGAAGAGAAGGGGAAATGTTTGCAGCGCGCACAAAGACGAGGGGGGAAATTATCATCAGAAAGCCCGAGTGTAATCTGCTGTGAATAGAGAATTCTATTACAATGTGGCGCGGCGTGATAAAGAGCTGGCTGTCAGAAGCGAGTGAACGGGCGAGCGAGGGAGAGCAGGGCTTAAATTAGCTCCGACGGAGAACAAGGAAGTCTAGGAGACAACAGCACGAAGAGCTGAGATGAGAGAGAGAGAAAAAGAGAGAGAAACAGAGAGAGAGAGGGAGATGCCTGAACAGCAGCACTTCAATTGGCCAAACAGCCCTCACCTTCCTCCATGCCACTCCATCCAATACACCGCATCACTCAGTAACCCTCGACGACCACCACATCCACAGTCATGGAGGAGCTGTTCCCTGAGTAAGTCGGCTAACTTAGCATAGTTGATCAGTAACCGTGTAGAATGGCAGTCTTTAGAGTCGCGGAGCACTGTATGCATGACAAGTCGAGCAAGGAGAAATGCCTGAACGCACATTCCAAATGCCCGAGAAACCCCCCCAGTTCTTCCCTGTGCACTGGAGGCATGTCAAAGCGAGAGGAGAGCTGTCTGCAGAGCCACTGACAGCTTTAGCTGGCCCTGGGACAAAGTCATCCAAAAGGTGTCCCCCCCCCACCGAATACATACAATATTGAAATTAAGACCCAGGATTGGAGTACCCCTCTTTCCCTGGGTCCGGCACAGCTGACCCCTTTGTCTGCCCCCACTGTCAGTTTCCCTGGGAGCCTGAAAACACTTCCAAGGGGCCTCCCTATGCGCTGGATGAATAGCAGCCCGCTCTGCTCTACTGTGAGTGGGTATATCAGAGGGCCTCGAGTGGCAGGGGCAGCTGACCTCTCCGGTATGTTTGTTTATATATGTGGCAGATGGGTTGAGTGTGAAGGGAGGCCACTACTTCCCCCAGGACTTTCATTTTGTGTGTGTGTGTGTGTGTGTGTGTGCGTGTGTGTGTGTGTGTGTGTGTGTGTGTGTGTGTGTGTGTGTGTGTGTGTGTGTGTGTGTGTGTGTGTGTGTGTGTGTGTGCGTGCGTGTGTGCGTGTGTGTGTGCGTGTGTGTGTGTGTGTGTTTTATGGTGCCATCTTGAGTCAAGCGTGATTGGCCTCTGAAGTGTGAGTGAACATATGGGGAAGAAAATTGTAGGGGTGAGGCTTTTACGTAATGCAGCTACCACTACCATAGAGCAGGCCCAACATAACGCCAATGTTAAATGGTCTATATGTAATGCAAATAATTCCCATGCGTGCCAAGATATTTCATGTTGAAAGTACATCCACACATTCACACATCAACTGCGCACACTGCCATGTACAGTAGGGTGTCAGTCACGCACACCAGGACAGGTAATGGGGTCTATGTCTTGTGCAAGGACACTTCAACTAGGCCAAGGTGGTCTCCAATATACAATGTTCCGTTACACTCAACTTGAGGCCGGCGTCATACATACATATAACATAACAGTGTCATAATTGTGTCAAAACAGTGTCATGACAGTCATGGACGAGTCATAAACGTGATGTCAATTACATATACGTTTTATGGTCATGAAAAGTTGACATTATTAGGGCTGTCTTTACCATAACCGAATTTCACATTTCACGAAAGTCACATGTTTGTTACTTTGACATATTATTTATGCCACATACATGACTGCGTTATGACTCTGTTATGTCATACATAACCAGCATCACATTAAGTGTTACCCAATGACCCACAGCCAGCCACGTATGTCCACGTATGTCCAAGTGTAGTGAAGTGTAGCATAGTCAGCAAAGAAGTAGAGATAATTGATAAGATGGAGTTCATGCATACATTTCTTTTATTATTACACAGACGCATTTCGGCATTCTGCCTTCCTCAGTGTGCCTCAGAGTTTCTCCTAGAATCAATAGGATATAAGGGTTCAAAGCTGTACAGTTGAGGACGATATTATTAGCCCCCCTCCTGAAATTAGACATATCTCTTCATTGATAATTGAGAATGATCATTATTAATAAATGTGTGTTATTCTGGAAACGAATACACCATGGAGATAGTATCCAATAAGTTAAATTTGGACTTTTCCATTTTCACAATGAGTTTAAACAAAAAAGTGTAAAAATGTCAAGGACAAAATTATTAGCCCCCTTATCATTAATAGTCAATACAGTGCCATTTATGAACAAAAATTGACACCAGGCACTTTGATTAGTTGTTAACTATGTTGGCACATGTCCTACCAGGAATTTTGGCCCATTTTTTTCATTGCAAATAGTTAAGCTGGTCCAAATTGCATGGATGTTGAGGAGGGACATTCATTTTCAGCACTCTTCAAATACTATCTAAAGGATTGAGGTCTGAACCACTCCATGACCATGGTTTTAGTATCCTTGAAGAACATTTGAACTATTTTGGATGCAAGTTTTGGGTTATTATCTTATTGAAAGATCCAGTGAAGATCTTAGCTCCCTCTATGAGCATATAGTCATAATTTTCAGTTTTTATGGTGCCGTACACCCAAACAAGGTTTCCTGTGGCTGAGGCTGCCACAGAATGATGCATCCACCACCATGTTTAATTGTGGAAACCATCTTATAACGATTCAAGGCCTATCCCTTTCTTCACCTGACAGAGGCAAAATTCATGCATCAAAGCAGGTGCAATTGAATATCATCAGATGAAAGCAGAGACGTTCAAAACTCATTTTTGACTTACAAATGTTCACAGGCAAAGCTCAATAACACTCTGATATGCACTGCCTTTAGTAAAGGGATTCTTCTGTGATGATGGCCCCAAAGCCCAATATGATGACAAGCCCTAACAACTGTCTTTCTTGGGGGGGAAAACACCTCCAGGTGAGGCCAGGTCAATAGCAATCATCTAGGTAGGTGTCCAATGCTTCTTTGGTCTAATGAGGCTAAGCAGTTTCCACAGTTGCACATAGTGGAAGGGCATCAAGTTTAGTCTGTTATTCAGCCTCAGACACAGGGAGTCTGGGTCTGAATCTGGATTTCTGGGTCTTCCAATAACATTGTAACCCAAAGCATACATTTAGATTAGTTCAGAGGTTCTTCAAGGACACTAAAACCATGATATTGGAATCACCCGCTCATAGTCCAGTCCTCAATCCCACCGAGAGTCTGTGGTTAATGTCTATGCTCAGCATCCATGCGATTTGGACCAGCTAGAACACTTTGCAGTGAAGAAATGGGCCAAAATCCCTAGTGGGGCATGTGCCAACCTAGGTAGCAACTTATCAGAGCCTGTTGTCAGTTTTGGTTCATAAATGGCGCCATATTGACTATTAATGATCAGGGGGCTAATAATTTTGTCCTTGTCATTTTTGCCCTTTTTTGTTTAAACTCATCGTAACAATAGAAAAATCCAAATTCAACTCATTGAACATTATCTCCATCAGTGTATTTGTTTCCAGAATAACAGAAACGGTTAATAATGGTCATTCTTACTGAGAAATCAAGAGAAATGTCGAATTTCAGGAGGGGGGCAAATAATATCGTCCTCAACTGTATGTCTATGAGCTGCCATGACCCTTTAGGAGAGACCAACAGGGGTTCAGAACAAAAGGAGTTCAGTGGGGAATATTTTTTAAAAATCACACCCATTGAGGAGACCAGAATTGATCCCACCTTGCTGCATTGGTGACGTGTTGGTTTCCATATTGAAAATCTTTGGTGCAGTCAAGAATACTTCTCTGTGAGTGCAGGACAAGCCTGTGGGGGTGTGGGAGATTGTTTGTTCTGTTGTTATCATAGTGTTTTTGTTTTCAGCGCCTAATTTGGAGGTTTGCTGGAGGTCAGAGTAAGCTCAGGTGCTGTTGCAGTCTGTCCTTACAAAGCCCGAACAAGAGCCGTCTTCAGGAGCCCCCAAATCCCCAAAAAGAAGCACACACAAACACACGCACGCACGCACACACGCACGCACGCACGCACGCACGCACGCACGCGCGCACGCACACACACACACACACACACACTTACCTAACCAGATAGATTTACCTCCACTTCCCCTTCCTTCCCCTTCCCCAGACTCTCATTGTCTTTTGTTGTTTTTCCACCTTTTTATCTGTGCATCCCCCCTTCTCACTCTCTCTTCACCTCCTCACATCTTTTCCTCCCTTCCTCTCATCTTGCCTCTTCCTTCCTTTCTCTCTTTCTCTCTTTCTTTCTTTGTCTCTTTCTCCATCTCCACTTTTCTCTTTTCTCATCATCATCTCTCTCTCTCTCGCTTTCTCTCTTCCCTCACCCTCTATCTATCTCTGTCTGTATCTTTCCTTTTCTTGTTTCTCCTTGAACTGCGGATAACCCACCCTGTCCTGTTTCCTCAATTTCTCTTTTTTATCTTTTCTTCTCCTTTCCTCCTCCTCTCCCTCTCCTCCCTCTCTCATGCACTCACTTATTATGATCATCACTCCGTTTCTCCCCCCTCTGCTTTTTCCTGCCTTATTCCATCGTCTTTGTCTACTATATTGTATACATTCATCCTCTCTCTTTCACTTTGCCTCTTTTTCATTCTGCCCCACCCCCCTCTCTCTCTTTCCATCTCTCTTTCTATTTCTCCCCCCTCTCCTTGTGTCTCATGTGATTATAGACCTGACTCTTCCTCTGACCCTCATCACCAATCTTGCCTCCCTATATTCCTTTTCCTCACTTCACTTCCCTCTCTCATTA
>NC_085878.1:46114987-46122487 GCF_034702125.1 Engraulis encrasicolus
ACTTGTTTTATGAGCCAGCGTGCTGTAGCATGCCCGATCTGAGTGGCATTAGCTGGGTAATGTGATTGGAGCGTGCCACATTCCCTCCCCAGTGCAGCTCCGAGGAGCACTTGGCAATTAAGCGGAGCACCTCACGGGACTGATTAATGACAGCCCCTAAAGCTGATTACACTGCTGCTGATGAGGATGATGACGATGTTCCCAACATGCTGCTGACTTCACCTCCTACATCATCTTTTTCTTTGTAGTCTTTCTCTCCTTCTTCTTCTTCTTCTTCTTTCTTCTTCTTCTTCTTCTTTCTTCTTCTTTCTTCTTCTTCTTCTTCTTCTTCTTCTTCTTCTTCTTCTTCTTCTTCTACTTCAACATCTCTCCAACTCCTGTTTTACTTCGTTTTTATTGCTGGCTCCCTTAGACACACACGCACGAACGCACACACACACACACACACACACACACACACACACACACACACACACACACACACACACACACACACACACACTCACACACACACACACACACACACACACACACTAATACACACGCACGCAGGCACGCACGCACGTACACACACACACACACACACACACACACACACACACACACACACACACACACACACACACACACACACACACACACACCTCTTTCCCTCTCTTTTTTCCCATACCCTCTTGCTCTCAACCCGTGTACCCTAATCAAACCACCCAGCAAGATACTCTCCTCCTGTGTGTTTACCAGAAGTGCTTCTGACTTTTTAAAAAAAGAAAAAACAATCCCCCTACGATACTGCTTGACTTGGCTTTGGCGGAAGGGGTTGGTTTGGGGCACCGGAGCATATTTCCCAATACAATCCGCCGGGGACATTACTGCAGAGAACTTTAGAGCAGCTTTAAGATCCGGCCTTGCCTCAGAACTCAGGGAGTTTCTTATTAGCTGTCTGTGGGCTGATGACACTGCAGCAAGCTGGGCCGGGTGTTAAGAAGGCAGTTATCCTCGGCTAAAGAGAACTTTCTGCTGAGTAGCCTCGCAATGGAGATGGACAGGCCTTCCAAATAGCACAGTCATCAGACAGGGCTGGCAGGTTTCCTTTATTGTGTATAAGGCAGAGGTTGGAGAGAAATATAAAGGCACTAGGGGAAATGGGAAGGGTTATAAAATTGGGGATGAGTGAATTGGCGTGGAACATTTTGTTCACTTACAGAATTGTTTTTCATTAATTTTGCAGGGATCTGATTCACACAATTCACTGTTTAAGTCACACCAATGACTAATTCAGGCAATGGTGGTACGGTAGAATACGACTTTCAGATGTAACATGCTTATGAAACTTGGTTTGACCCTCTGCATTTCAAAAAGTACAAGTATGACATTCAGTGGTTTCCAGGGGAAGGTGACCTTTAACGCTGCCCAAAGATGCAAAATGAAGTTACGTAAACAAACCCTGCTAGGAAGTCATTCTGTCGCAAATGGGGATACTTGTGCTGTAAGTAAGGAGGCGTTGCTGGTCCCAGATGTAGGCAGATAAGTTTTCTGTATATATAGAGCTCCACTGAGGTCAGCAGAATAAAGGCTCCCCCTTCTTAGCCTGCCTCACAAAAAGACCCTGAGCAGCTCGAACAACACAAGTGTGAGCAAAGGTTGACTATCTATTAACCTCTGTGGAAAGTACTTTGAAACATCTTGAAGCTACAAATCCAGTTCTGTTGCACAGCAGCTCAGGTCATTTGACGATCAAGCGACAGTGCGTATATACGGTACATTGAGTTGTGTGCGTGCGTGTGTGTGTGTGTGTGTGAATCTTTGTTTATTTGTCAGTTGAGAGAGTCAACAAAAAACGACAGAGAGATTGAAAGGATGCTAAAGGCTTTTTATACTGGCAACAGCCAACAAACAGTAGAGACCGTAGAATAGAATAATTAGTCAAAACCTTTCCATCACTCTCTCTTGACGGGGACAGAATGACAGAGGAGAGAGAGAGAGGGAGAGGGAGAGAGAGAGAGAGAGAGAGAGAGAGAGAGAGAGAGAGAGAGAGAGGAAGAAAGAGAAGGAGAAAGTAAATGTTTAGAAATTATAATTAAGTGCCCAACATCCCTTTTGGGACATACATTATTCATAAATTATTTGGGAAAGATTTGCATCCCAGCATGATGGAAAGAGTATGAGGGAAGGAGAGGAAAAGAGTGAAAGAGAAGGGTGCGAGGAGGAGAGGAGATAGATACAGCAGAGAGAGAGAGAAGAGAAAGGGGGATATAGAAAAAAAGAGGGAGGGTGCAGGAGGCCAGCGTGGATGGGAGGGTATGAGGCACTAAGATTGACAGGTGAGAGTGAGTGCAAAAAAGAGAGGAATGATTGACATGTGCAAAGAAAAGGCATAGGAGTAGAGTAAGTGATACAGGCAGGAAAAGACACATGGTGAGAAAGAAGAAGAGGAAGAATACAAAGAATCCAGAAATGTTATTTGTCCCGATGAATGGAGCAGTGAATTAAGCATGCGACAAATACTCTGTATTTGTAAAATGTATAGGGTAGGGTAGGGTAATATGAATAAATGCATGCTGATAAGCAAGTGAGGTAAAGGTATGTAGTCAGGAAGTTGCAATATATTCATGAATCCTATGGCTCGGGGGAATACACTGTAAAGAAAGATAGCGAGATAGGAAGTAAGAATAAGGGATAAGAAGAAATAATGAAAAAAAAAACATGATCAGGATAATGGTATTTCAATGGGCCGTTAGCAGACCTTAATACAAGCCAATTGAACTTTCATGGCTCACTTTGAAGATGACAGTGACGATGACGAGGATGATGATGATGATGACGACGACGACAATGAAAATGATGATGACCATGTACATGTAGTTGATGAAGATGTCCATGATAACGATGATGACAATGATAATGATTGCTTTTGCTGGAAAGGTTGTGGAGGTGGAAGGGCAGAGCAGTCTAGCGATAGATGTGATCCAGCACATGGCCTGCTGATCCGCTGTGGTAATCCTTCCCCCTGGAACAAGTTCCCTAACACAAGGTCCCCCCCCCTCTCCCGCACTGACTCCTACATGGAGCATGGGGGGTGACGGGGAGAGGTAGAGTGTAAAAGAAAGAGATGGAGAGTGAGTGAGAGGAATAAGAGTGGGAAAATAGACAAAATCTGTGGAGAGAGAGAGCGAGAGAGAGAGAGAGAGAGAGAGAGAGAGAGAGAGAGAGAGAGAGAGAGAGGCAAGGTGATTAATCAGAACCAAATCCCCCATGAGGGAGAGAGAGAGCAAGTGAGAGAGAGAGAGTGAGTGAGGGAGGGAGGGAGGGAGGGAGGGAGGGAGAGAGCGAGTGCGACTAGGGCCACTGGCAGAGGCGGGCTGAGGTGATGAGAGCAGAAGGGAGGGGAGGTTGGGGCATTATCTTTAAAGCCGATATTTGTTCACTTGGCTAATGCCCTTTCATGCCCGCAGAATGAAATTGTAATGCGGCACAGAGAGTAGGGCAGAGAGAGAGTAAGGGAGCGAGGGAGAGCAAGGGAGCAGGAGAGAGAGAGAGAGAGAGAGAGAGAGAGAGCTGTCTGGAGGCGTCTGTAGAATATTAACATTTTATTATTATTATTATTATTTCATTTGTAAGCTTTGTAACCTCAACACATGTGGTTGTTTCTAGGTGAATATTGGTTGTTATGGTTGCTCTACTGTTTAAGATTTGCATAATATACCGTACATGCTTACTTGATGTAGCCCAGCTTCTATTTCCATGATACTTAATAATACATTGTGGGAATGTGTGTGTGTGTGTGTGTGTGTGTGTGTGTGTGTGTGTGTGTGTGTGTGTGTGTGTGTGTGTGTGTGTGTGTGTGTGTGTGTGTGTGTGTGTGTGTGTGTGTGTGTGTGTGTGTGTGTGTGTGTGTCATATTCCAGGGAGGTTTGTACAATAAATAATGTGCATCACTTTTTGAACAATATGGCAAGCCTCATAGTGATTACATGGTGGCATGGTATTGGACTGTATAACAAAAAGAGTCACCTTGTGTGCCCCCTCACCCTAATACAGGCGAAACAAGCAAAGCAAAGTCAGGCAAAATTCAGTGTTCCATTCTGACAGCCCAACGGTCATCAGGTCGCCGCAACCAATCAAATAGAAAGAAACATTTATTTTGATGATTTGATTGGCCACCACAGGCAAAATTCGGTCCTCACATGCATTATGTTAAACTTGGCCAAATATTTTCCCTTTACTTCGCCCCTGTTTGTTTGCCTTCCTCTCATAGGAATGAATGGCAAAGTGTGCTTCGCATGGCCAAAGTGTGCTGCATATACGTACAGTAGGTGCATGTTTACAGAATATGTACACTGACGGGTGTTTTAGTGACGTTAAAGAATTGTCTTTCTGAAGATTTCTCCGTGGCGATCTTGATTGGGCTTTAAATCAGGAGGCGGTCCCCTTCCCCTTCCCTTTCCCTTTCCCCTTTAGCCCGTTCGTCCGTCCGTCCCTGGGTGATTTGAATGCTCTTATTGAATCAGGCGTCCAGATGAGAGACAGAGATAAGAAATGGAGGAAGACGGCTCAGCCCCACGGCCTGGTTCATAATTCTCCCACCAGAATCACCCTGGGGGAATGAATGGTTGATGCCGTCTTGTTTTATATTTCTTTCTTTTCGTTTGTTCTCTCAATTCCCTTTCTTCATCCCCCCACCTCTCTCTCTCTCTCTCTCTCTCTCTCTCTCTCTCTCTCTCTCTCGCTCTTGCTCTCCCTGGAGTCTTTAATTTATTCTCTTTTATTTGTTTTATTTGTTAATGTATTGATCAAGGCTGTGCTGCGTGCTTTTGTGCTGCTTTATTTTGTTCTTCATTATCTTTTGTGTCATGCTCTCATCCATTGTCCTATAATAGGTAGACAGATAAGATGTGTGTGTGTGCACAGGTGCGTGTGTGAGTGGGTGCGTGTGTGAGTGTGTGTTTCTGGGGAGGAGACTTGAACGACTGTGCAGTGAAGGGGTTCTGCTGGACTGGAAAACCCCTTTTGCATGCAGAACCAGTGAGGCTGCAGTAAGACTGTCTGTCATTGTGTCACTCTGGACAACAGAGAAAGATGAGAGGCAGAAACAGAGATAGAGGGGGAGAGAGAAGGGGCAGAAGTAGGCAGACAACCAGACAGACAGACAGACAGACAGACAGACAGACAGATAGAGCAAGTTAGACAGGCCTGACAATGGAGCAATGGTTTTAGATGGGGTTTTTTGTTGTTGGTTTTAACTGTTTTTTGACACAGTAACAAAGTGGAGAAATAGGTTGGGAGAGATAGTTTCTTAAAAATATATTATTGTAATTAATTACATGAAAATACATTTTATTTAAAGCGCCTTTCAAGATACCCAATAAACCTGTAGGTACAAGGGCGTGGATAAGCAATCCCTCACGGCTCGCGCCGCTTTTGTAGGTTCTGTGGATTTATGAAGTCATACATTTTTGTTAATTGATCATTCTATAAATCACGTATTACGATACGCATTAAATAATTTCAATGTTGAAGGCAAAGAAATTTGTACTTGCCTGGTTTGATTTAGCTAATACAACCACAGACAAGCACAGTTCACTGTAATGACATTTATTGTATTTCTGTGACTTGATAATAACATCAACACAGTCATTTTGCAGGGCAGGGCACAACAGCTTAGGCAATAGCATATGCAGTACAGTGCACAACAATAATGGGTACACCCCTTTTGAAAAGTAACCTTTTGAATACTAATTCAATAAGCTCACAAGGTATTTCCCAAATCAAAGTCCGTCAGAGTTCCTTGACTCACAGACGACATGCTCTTTTCGTTTCTTTCTTTGTCGACACGGTGCCGAAAGGTGATTTCAGTAGACCACTGCATTACATTAGGACCTTTGAAAGGTAAAATAAAACAAAACCGGTTGTAAGGAGAAATGAAACACTTATTCTGTTTTAACATGGTCAATGGTAAAACTATTAACAGCGCATTAACTTCTTGTTTTGACATCTGGAAGTGGAGCAGTCCTGTGAACGCCTTACCCCACAAGAGTTCAGAACTCTTACTGGACGTGGTGCGCCATCTCCACGCAGAGTGCAGCTGGGAATTATGGGGGATGGAGTATATTGTGCGTATTGTGCAAAAATGGTTTAAACTTGGTGCAAAAATACCTACAAAATTAAAAAAAAAAACCCGAAGTATTATAATTAAAATGCTCAAATGACAATAATACTAATATAATAATTGTTAAAATCTATTTGCAGTACATGTATATTTTTAGGTTGTGAGATTGAAAAACAGACAGACAGGCAGACATGCGTGCAGAGTGCAGACGCACAGATGAATTTGGAGGAGTGCAAGAGGACACGTGTCTGCTGCTTCTGCATGGAACATTATTTGATTACTTGCCCCTCCTCCCAGACCTCGGCTGCCTGACGTATATCTTTGCGTCAGCAGAGTCCGTACCTCTTCTCATACACATGCACACACACATGCCCACTCTCTGTCTCTGTCTCTGTCTCTGTCTCTCTCTCTCTCTCTCTCTCTCTCTCTCTCTCTCTCTCTCTCTCTCTCTCTCTCTCTCACACACACACACAAACATACACACACGCGCACGCGCGCGCGCGCACACACACGCACAAAACGTACACACATACCCTCTCTAAAACCTCCAGCTCACTCTCGCTCATGCCTGCTGACCCTTATTGACTGGGTAGGACCTGTGATGCGTGGAGCGAGCCATTTTCCCTCAGGCACCACCACGGACAGCTTATCTCAGGGTCCTAGGGCGGTCCTCAGGGAGCCAGTCCACTTGCTGTCTCATTAGTGTTGTCTCCCCCGGGGCTCGCATCTTTCTTTCTGTCGGGGACAGAGAGTGAGTGAGGAGTGATTGTGAGAGAGAGAGAGAGAAAGGGAGAGAGAGAGAGGCAGAGAGAGGCAAAGAAAGAGAGAGAGAGAGCACCAAAGTTTCCCTTATCTTGAGTGAGACTACAAGAAAGTAAAGGAAACGCAGAGAGTAGAGGGATTGCAAAAAACAGATAAAGGAGAGGAGGCTTCCTTTTTTTGTCTCACCTGTTCCTTTTCTCATGATTGGCCTGTCCTCCTCTATCTACCTCTTTTTATGGGTTTTATCCCTCTGTTCCGCTCTTTTTTTGGCTCTCTCTTTTTCTGCTTTCTCTCTCTCTCTCTCTCTCTCTCTCTCTCTCTCTCTCTCTCTCTCTCTCTCTCTCTCTCTCTCTCTCTCTGTCTCTACCATCCATATATCTCTCTGGCTTGTCTTGTCTTTTCTTCAGGCTGGCGGAGGGGCAGTAATGCCTGTTGTCATACTCAATGCTCTCCGTGTCGACTAGCTTTAGTGTCAACAGCCTTCACACGCCCCAGCATGCACCATCACCCAAACCTCCACCTCCACCCCCGCCCCCTGAGTGCTGTATATGACTCTCTCGTACTCCACCTGGAAGCATCTCCCCTCACCGCTGTGCACCCACGCCCAGCACAGCACAACACTCACCCCCACC
>NC_085878.1:46139987-46144987 GCF_034702125.1 Engraulis encrasicolus
GTTTCCCTGGGGTATAAATATGACGTGACACCGAGGCCATTTCTCTTATCCACTCTTAAACATGGGAAAGACAAAGGAACACAGCATACAAGTGAGGCAGATGTGCGTCGACCTTCACAGGTCAGGCAGAGGCTACAAGAAGATTGCCACTCAACTGCAGCTGCCCATATCCACTGTGAGAGGAATAATTAAGAAGTTCAAAACAACTGGAACAGTGGTAAACAAGCCTGGACGAGGACCCAAGTTTATTTTGCCACTACGCACAGTGAGGAGGATGGTAAGAGGATTCAAAAGATCTCGAAAGCTCACTGTTACAGAATTACAACAAATGGTAACATCCTGGGGTCACAAAGTCTCCAAATCAACCATCAGGCGCTGTCTACACACCAACAAGCTGTTTGGGAGGCATGCACGGAGAAAACCTTTCCTCACTCACAATCATAAACGCAAACGTCTGGAGTTCGCCAAGCGGTATTGGGGCTTCAACTGGGACCGCGTTCTTTGGTCAGATGAGACCAAGATTGAGCTTTTTGGCAACAAACACTCTAAGGAGGCTGGCGTACCACGAAAGATGCTCATGCTGAAAAGCACCTCATACCCACTGTGAAGTATGGGGGTGGGTCAGTGATGCTGTGGGGCTGTTTCGCTTCCAAAGGCCCTGGGAACCTTGTTAGGGTGCATGGCATCATGAATGCTTTGAAATACCAGGACATTTTAAATCAAAATCTGTTGCCCTCTGCCCGAAAGCTGAAGATCGGTCGTCACTGGGTCTTTCAGCAAGACAATGACCCTAAACATATGGCCAAATCTACACAGAAATGGTTCACCAGACACAAAATCAAGCTCCTCCCATGGCCATCTCAGTCCCCAGACCTCAACCCCATTGAGAACCTGTGGGGTGAGCTGAAGAGGAGAGTACAGAGGAGAGGACCCAGGTCTCTGGATGATTTAGAGAGATTCTGCAAAGAGGAATGGCTGAAGATCCCTCTTTCTGTCTTTTCCCATCTTGTGAAACATTATAGGAGAAGATTAGATGCTGTTTTGTTGGCAGAAGGGGGTTGTACAAAATATTAACACCAGGGGTGCTAATAATTGTGACACACATTATTTGATGTCAAATAATTATTTCTTTATGTGGGATTTTTTCCCCACTGAATAAATGCACTTGTATTGAAGGTTGGATTTTTCTCTTTTTTTCCATTAAGGTCCCATATTATTTAGAAAAACAGAATAATAATTGGAAGCTAAAAAACACATCTCAACCAGGGGTGCCAATAATTATGGAGGGCACTGGCTATGTGTCTATTTAAAGTCAGCAACATTCTATTCCAGACTATACCACACCGCATAGAATAACACGGAGAGCGAGGATGCGCCCGAATAGAATGTTGGAGTTCAAAGACAAACAATGTATCCAGTGTTGGTGCGCTGTATGTCTTTGAACCCACATTCTACTAGAGCGCATCCTCGCTCTCTGCATTACGTATGCCCTCTCCACACGCGGAGTGATTTCTACCTGTGATGAGTCTCCGGGGATGATGTCCACCTAGACATCATCCTCCTTACCGACGCGTAGAATGCCAGTAGAACGCGTCTCGTCCAATCAGACATCGCAAAATAAATTGACCGGATCTAACTATTGTATAAAATACTATAATGTATAGCCTCTATTCCCGAAGTAAGGCAGCCGGAAGTTCCACGTGCCCCCCGCTCCCCCTTGAGCACCTGCCCCCCAAAATGCCTGTGCACACCACGGTGACCATGTCAATGTAGTTTGAATCAGTGGACACCCAAAGAGGAAAGTTACTTAACCTTCCAAAACCCAGTTCAAGCCTGTCATTTAAAGTGGAGGACAGAGAGGAGGATGAGCCCAGAGAGTTGCTGAGAGCCCTGTTTGACCTGAGCAGTGAGGCTGCATGGGGGCTGAGGCGGGGAGGGGAGGGGGTGTGTTGTGGGCGTGCTCAGTGCTGCCCTAGGGCTCCAAATGACCAGCCTGGCTGATCAGGGATCACTGAAGCTTCATTACAGCGGTCAGCCAGTGTATGTGTGTGTGTGTGTGTGTGTGTGTGTGTGTGTGTGCGTGTGCGTGTGCGTGTGCGCGTGCGTGCGTGCGTGCGTGCGTGCGTGCGTGCGTGCGTGCGTGCGTGCGTGTGTGCGGATGTATGTGTGTGTGACTGCGCGTGTGTGTGATGTGAGGAGAGGGGTTTTGGTAATTCTGCTCTGCCTCAGCTGTGGCTCCTGGGTAGGACTTCTTTTTAAACAGACTTCACCCTCTGAGAGAGAGAGGGGGGGGGGCAGAGAGAGAGAGAGAAATGAAGAGTGAGACAGACAGTCAGAGACTGATATAGACAGATAGAGAGACAGAAACAGAGAGAATTGTTTAACCACTGAGCTACGCTATATCACAAATAAAAGTAATGCTATATTCCTGTTAGCCGGGGTTAGCTTTGGTTAGTTCCTAATGGGCAAAATGGTTATTTATGACACACAGCAGACGTCAGTTGTTGAAAATAAGATCGCATGGAGATGTTAGAAAGGGAAAGCTGTCTTGTGGGGAAATTCCGATATGATAATTGTGTACACTATTGGCGTTTTCAGGGTTAGGGCATCCAATGCTCACTAAAACTTACTTAATAGCCTACTTCAGTTTATAAATGGAAGCTCCCATGAATGTCCCAGATGACTTTTTAAAAAAACATGAATTGACTTGTGAATGCTATCAGCAACAGACAAGTAAGCTGCATCTTTACATATTTATTGAAGTAAATAAGTTTACATATATACTGAAGTAAATAATAAGCAGCCTAAGCAACTTTTTTCTTACTGAAGTAAATTATTATCATAGCGATGCATCGTGGCATGTGAATAGTGAATCGCATCGCATCGCGAACCCCTTGCCAATTCCCACCCCTAGTGTACACCAGAAACAATTGAAGTGAAACAATTGAAGAAACAGAAACAATTGAAGTTGCACCATGAATTTCCTGTAATCCCTCTTGGCATGATATTGACATGGTATGATTTAGCTAATCACATAACAGCTCTGGCTTGTCAGCCTGGGACTTTCAAAGATATGAACATGTCCATTGGTTTGTGCCAAACCACTTCATAGCTTATTACCATACCATTAGCTGACTTTTTATCACTGAAATTCACTCTAGTTGCCCAATCTTTGCCATCCTGCCCTAGAATGATTGGTCCTCTTAGCCAAAGATTGGGCTACCAGAGCAAATTTCAGTGATTACATGTAAAAGTCAGCTAATTTACCAATCACAGTGAAAAAAAGATTGAGAGGTCCTATCGTTTTTGACAGCTCTGCATGTAATTCTAATGCAGACCTCTCTCCTATGGTTGGAAATTGTGTCTGGGGTATTTGTAACAAAGAGGTAAGTTTCCTCACGAGGTGATTGCTTTGTCCCCTTCCCTAAAACCGGTCAAATTGTGTCATCATTTGACTTGAACAGTCTCAGCATCCTCACAACCGACTAGAAACCACACGTATCAACAAACAGCCTTTATGTGCTCCAATCATGCAATCATCTAACTCGTGTAACTTTGCAGTAGGATCATGCGCAAAGCATGTACCACGCGGGACTTAGCCAAAGGCAAATGCGCTTCACTCCCAGTGAATTTGCTTCGGTCGCTTTGGGCGGAATTCTCCCGTCTCCACTTAAGTCGGTTTTACGCACGCATATTTTACGCGGTCTTATCTTGCGCGTATTCTCCCCTCTGGAACGTCGCCACACCCCTCGCGCTTAACTCAGAAAAACAGCGCGTAGCCCAACATAGGCGTGATATATGCTAAATGGGGGGATGAGTCTCCGCCAAGTTCATCAGTTGTGGCTACAAAGAAACTATGGAGCATGGATTTTCAGATCAACCATGTGAAAACCTCTGCAGTCCATTGAGATCCAGCACTGAACTTTAACTTTGAATTTAAAACCACGTGCCAAAAGTCCTCGTGCAAAAGCATCTCAACATCTAACCTCAGCTCATTTTCACAATCACAAGGCGAGTAGTGGAGGTGAGATATTGAGATGGAAACGCAATGTGCACCTTTGGCGGGAACTCAGCTGAGCGTTTTGGTGCGCAACAGGTTGATTGAAATAATAAACATGATTAAACGTTTTGTTAAAAATGGAGTTTGCCATGTTGCCTGGACAATTCCGGAAATCAAAAAGTGATTTAAAATGCTATATCATTCCCAGAGTTAAACAAACACGTAGTATTTGCTGACTTTTAAACGTGTTTCTCCGCTTATCTGTACAGCAACGTGACATTAAAATAATTGGAAATATGTGGATATCAGCTGTCCGTCAGCATATTACACTTAGGCTACATGCATGCTGAAGAATGAACAAGGAAATCGATCGTAATGAAAAAACGGAGACTTTATTATTCTGTCGCAGACATGGGAATTAATTGGACATGGGCATGCAATGCCAAGCCAGGACTTAAACGCGCAGCTGATGGGGTGTAAAAGAGACCAGAAGCGAAAAGCCAAAGACATGATCTGATATGTAGGCCTACATTTTTACGTTTAGCTGTAATGACATTCAGGAAATATTTTCTGCCTTACAAAAACAGATAGAACAACCTGTAGCCTACCTCAGTATGTGGCGGTTTTGTATGTCGGGCATCAGTTCAGAAAGTTTAATAGGGTTACATGCACATATGCACGAGTTCCAATAAATCACAAAAGTGGAGGAGTTGCAATAAAAACCCTTTACTTAACGTCGTGGCTACAACATTATCACCCCGAAAATGGTGAAGGTTGTTTTGAATAGGCATACTTTGGGTGGCTGTTAGGATGACTGTTAGGATGAACAGCGGTCTTTAGACCTGACGTGCCTTGTCAATTTAGCCCTACTTGTGCATGGTGCAACGAGGTGTTTTTTGGTTTTGGTTACCGTCCGTGGAGACAACATGATGATCCTCATACTGATTAATTAATTACCTGCTTTTGTTTGTAAGTTCACCGATATGAGAACATGCTCTGG
>NC_085878.1:46157487-46159987 GCF_034702125.1 Engraulis encrasicolus
AATCGATCTACTTCCCCAAGCATAGCCTACTGAAAATGTCCAGCATGTCCAACGTGTTTTACACATTCAAATAGGCCTACTCCCACTAAAGACATCTCCCAAACTCAACGACGAGTGCTGCCAGTGCACATTTCGCCCCTAGCACCACACACGTGGACAGCTCGCAATGCAAAAATAGATAGGCTATATAGCCTAGGTAATATTTGTGCTGGCATTTTTGTTTCAGTTTTGTAACGAGGATTATAGCAGCTGAAGACTTGATTTCTTCTAGCCTACGGGAATACTTTTTTAGTTTGGTATAATTACGGACAATGCAAATAACTGTTTTTTGTGACATGCGGACATTTTTGGAGGGAATATAATCGAAAGTCCCGCCGCCTGGTTTATTGTTTTGTGACGTGCATGTGGATGAGCTTTATTGAAGTTTCATGTAATAGGCCTACTGAACTGAAACTGAAAATAGGCTAGGCCTATATGTCATTTTTACAACATGGCATTTTTCTCGGGTGCTATGAGTTATTGTTTTGCACCGAGTAGGAAACGTTTGATGCCATGCCACTCACAGTGAGTGACCATATTATTTCTCATCATTGTCGGCAAAGGGTAGGGCCTTCAACCATAGCCTATTGTATAGTTTGGTCTTTTTGTAGCCTGTAAGCCAATCCCCTCGTGAAACTAACGCGCTTCACATAAGAGTAGTGCCGCGGTTTCAGCACCATGGACAGAGGGCGCAAGTCCATTTAGGCGGCAGGCATGTCGTTACTCCACGGCAAATGCCGTTTTTGGGAAAAATATTAAAGTAGTCGCTATTTCTAAGTAGCCTATGTAATGGTCTACTTTTAGATTTGCCTATGAAATGCATCTCTCATGTGAAATCAAAGGAGAGATAGGCCTAGATATCGCCCCCTGTTTATAATCGCAAATTACGCATGGCCACAGACAGCGGAGACCCAGAACAGTTTCATATTCTAGATAAACCGATAGACCCGCTGATCTGTCTTTCTTAATACACAATGCACAAACACAGTAATAGACCATTTTCAATAGCCCACATACAATATAACTGTCCACTTTTCCCAGCCTCTCTACTACAACCAAAATGGTTGGTAAGCCTACATCCACAAGCGAGAGCTGAGCCAGAACTTTAGTTGGACTCCCTCTATCTACGTCATGAGGCTCTGCCAGCGAGGAGCCCAATACTTCAGAAGTAGCTGTAAAATGATACATTTTCATTAAAAAAAATATTGCAGTTTGGCTTTGTTATAGACTGTGAATTTCACATATATGTTTCAAAACACCTCTCCTGACAACATCCAGTATATATTTAGTTATAAATTTCACCTAAACGTTACCCTTTAAGTCCCATCTTGGCTCTTTGGAAATAGTCTTACCATTCCAAAGGCTACTTAGAAATAGCGACTATTTTAATATTTTCCCCAAAACGACATGAATCAAATCCCACGAAAAGACCAGCCATTACAAGTGACTCGTGGGGAGCTGTCCAAGCTCGTGGTGCTTAATTTTTCCCGATATTTCCCCATTGCTGGGAACTGGCAAGTAGTCATAGTTCCAGACTTGATAGACTTGATAGAATTCCAGAACGTTACTAACGGTCGCACACCTCTCAAAATCCATTCGCACTTGGATCATGGCATCCTTCACAGCACTGCAACAGTCCTGAGGCAAGATGTAGGGCCTATAAAGGTATGGGCTTCTTTTTAATTTTGATAACAAACAAAAAAAATCTGATCTCAGAAGAATTTGTGGTAACTCTTTATAGTGAAATGTCTAGGCTTGTGTAGACGGCTGATCCCTCATTATAGGCTAGAGGGGAGCCTAACCGCCATGCTGACACTTTTTTGATACCGCCATTCCGATAGGCCTTGGCTAGGCCTATTTGCTCTTAAGGCGTCCAACGTGTGTGTTAGGCACTATCAAAGAGACATCTTTTTGTCGAAACAGAAGAAGCTTTTTTACAAACAGGGAGCTCTGTTAAGACCATGTGCAGTGCAGCCAAAAAGGGGTCGTCTTGTTTTCTTGGGCAATAGGGAATAATAATGATAGGCTAGGCCTATGCCTAATAATAATAATAATAATAATAATAATAATAATAATATTGCCAAAATAATGTTCTGACTTTTATCTAAATTATTTGGTGATATCCCTCACAACAGTGCAACAGCACATAGGCCTAATGGCGAGAGTTTTTCCCTCAGCACGTAATGAAAGCTAATCGGACGTCTAATGACAGGTGGTGCTGACGGACAGCGCATGAGGGAAAGAAGTTGCAAACTTGATCGTGTTCGGTTTCGTCAGTCCAACGGAAAACTTCTGGCTATAGAAAATGAATCTGTATTGCAACAAATCTAGTTAGGCCTAGGTCTATATAGGCTATCCAAGATATTTAATTTAGACAGAATCCTTTCAAGCCGTGCAGCATCAACGTGGTCATACTGTCTGCACTTGTTCCGTTGCCTGCCTCATAGCAGAGAAGGAATGG
>NC_085878.1:46167487-46177487 GCF_034702125.1 Engraulis encrasicolus
TCCTGTATTTGTGTATCTCTGAACATCTCAAGCACTACTGTACTTGAAAAAATGATTCTGATTCTCTGTTTGTGTCCCCTGGAAATGCACACTGTGTCATCTCCATTTAAGAACAGGAGGTCAAGGAAGACACCTACTATAAATTCTGGAAGCAGCTTGAGAAAACTAGACATTGACGTAGGCAACAGCTGAAACATGTGTCCCTTTTCTGCTGCTAAAAAGATCTGAAAATAAATACAACTTAAAGGAGAAGTTCAAAGAGTGTGATCCATTCTCCTACCTATATGGTCTGTCTCTTCTTAAAGAGATCTGTTGTATCTGTGCATCTCTTATTATGGATGTATCTTCCTCCCTCCGTCCTCTCCCTCTTCTAAGTTCACACCATAGTAATCACATCACTTCTGATTTATGCCATAATTTTGCTGGCCATCCTTCACATTAGTGTTATTTTGAATCTCTGAATATCTACTGTACTTGACAAACAAAAACAAATTGGTCCGTTGTATCTGTGCATCTCTGATTATCTGCATCTCCCTCCTTCCTCTTCTTCTTCCTCTCCCTCTCCCTTTCCCTCTCCCTCCTCTACAGGCAAGAAGAGCTTGGTTCTATTCAAGCATCTCTGATCATGTTTGTATCTGCTACCTGCCCTTCTCCACCTGTCTGTTGTATATCTCTGATCATGTCTGTTTATTCTCTTCTCCTACAGGCAAGAAGAGCTCCGTTCTCCAGCACAAGGTGCAGCACGACCTGAGCTCGGGTGCCTTCAACTACCAGGAGAACGAGATCATCCAGCAGATCGTGCAGCACGACCGCGACATGGCCCACTGCGCCCACCTCATCGGCCAGGCAGGCGCCGCTGCCAACCCCCCGCCCTCCCCGACGCCCGTCATCTGGGCGCCCCTCATCCAGGCGCCCCTGCAGGCCGCCGCGGCCACCACGTCCGTGGCCCTGGCCCTCACCCACCACCCGCACCTGCCCGGTGCCATCTTCCATCCCCCGGTGTCTGTGCTAGGGGCCAGCGGCTCATTCAAGGACCAGTCGGCACGCTTCAAGCGGATGCACATGATGGTGCCGTCTCAGTCGGTGGCCTCGGCCGTGTCCGTGGGCGGGGGCAGCAGCTCAGGGGGGAACTCGCCGCAGGGCACGCCGCCCCCCAAGACGCCGGTGCCGAGGTCGGGCATGGACACGCCACTGCTGGCCACCTTCAGGGCGCACCACATGACCTCGGTGCCCGGGGCTGCATCCTCCATGGGAGCGGCGGCGGTAGGGGATTACGCTGTGGGTGGGGGTGCTGAGGCTTCAGATTTTGGGGCAACAGGACATCAGCAGGGGGTGGTTTCATCCTCCTCCAGAGCCACACAACAAGGTGCCCAGGGTGGGTCGTCCATTGCGGGGGGTGGTGGTGGTGGTTTTGCCGCTGTGTGCTCTGAGAGGGGCAGCTCGACCCGAAGCTCCCTGGGGGTGACCGCATTCCCCTTCGGGCCCTTCTGCTCCGCGGGGTCCCCATCCTCCAGCACGGCACAGCTACACGCTCCACCACCCTCCCAGCATCTACTCCCACGTCAGCAATCGCAACCACAGCGTCCTTCACCCAGCTGCACTCCTCCTCTCAGCGCAGGGCCCTACTCACCACAGCCAGGGGCCGCAGGAGGTGCAGTGGGTGGGATGGGTGTCTCGGTCTTACCAGGGGTTGCAGTGGGGGGGACGAGCGTTGGGTACGGCGCTGGAGGTCCAGTGAGTGGGACAGGTATGGGACCTGGATCAGGGGTTGGGGTTACGGGAACTATGGGTGCAGTGGCAACAGGGGTGTCTCCTGGGGCTCACTTTGGACTTGGGGGTGGGTGCGTTGTGGGAGTTTCATCGACTGGTGTGAGGGTGATGGAGGGGGCTGGCGCGGCCGTATCCTGCTCCACTAAATGCAGCCCAGTCTCCTCCATCACCACCGCGACTTCCTCTTTCTCCAGCCACCCCTCCAGCAGCAGCAGCAGCAATAGCAGCAGCAGCAGCAGTAGCACTATCCTTCACATCCATCCACACCCACCCATATCCATTATCCCCACTCCATCCAAACCTCCACCTCTGGGATACCATCAACAGCAGCAGCAGTCCCAGGAACAGCACCAGTCTCAGCAGCAATATCAGCAGCAGCCCCAGCAACAGCAGCAGAACTTCTCAGCCGTAGGCAGGACTTCCAGTGGTCTCAACCCCCTCGTCCATGCTCCCCCCCCTGGTTCACCCTCCTCCGGTAGGAGCCCCAGAAGAGGTGGTGGTGGTGGTCTTGCAGCGCTTGCTGCGTGTGGGAGCATGGACGGCTCACCACGCTCCTCGTCCTCCTCATCCTCCTTCACCCTAACGCACCAGCACAGCCTGGGCTCGTATGGTTCATCCAGTGCCGCCCCGTCGTCATCCATCCCCACGCCGCTGAGCTTCCTGCCCCTTTGTGAGCGCTCAGCCCTGGCCTCTCTGGCCCAGTACGGGTCGGCCAACGCCTCCCCTTGCTTGACCCCGCTGGTCCCCAGCCCCTCAGGCCAGAGCCCCGTCACGGGACGGACTTTCCACTTCAGTGAGCTGTCGGGCAGCATCCACGGATCGCGCACCTCCAGCTTGCACGGCTCGCGCTCGTCCCTCATCCCTACGCCTGTGCCGCCGTGCCCGGGTCCGCTGCCAGGGGGACACTCGGTCGGGGCCGGCACTGTGGGCACAGTTGGCGTGGCGACAGCAGCTGGTATGGGGGTGGGCATGGGCATGGGGGCGGGCAGAGAGTCTCCGCTGGGATCTCGTTTCTCGGAAGACCTGAGACTGTTGTCAGGGTCCCGTTCCTCCCTTGGCCAGGAGGTGGCGCAAGCTCTGGCCAACTCGCCCCCACCACCCCCGTCACGAGCCACCCCTGAATTGCCGCACCCGACCCGTAGCACCCCAGAACCACCCTACTGCCTAACGCCCTTCTCCTCCCCCACGCTGCTACCCAGGCCCAGTGTCTCACCCGCGGGCCGTGTGACGCCCCCTTTCGTGTCGGCACTAGGGGGCGGTGTCTCTGCTTCTGCTACTGCTGCTGCTGCTGCTGCTGTCCCCTTGATCCAGACTCACTCCTCAAGAGCGTCCTCTCCCGCCCCCGTCGTCCCCCTCCGCAGGGGGTCGTCACTCACAGGTGCCCCGCCTGAGTTTGAGCCGCCCCGCTCCAAGCTTCCCTCCAACTTGTGAGGCTGTCAATCACACCCTCCTGTTTGTCCTCCTCCTCCTTCCGCCCCAGACTCTCCGCAAAAACAGCAAGAACAACAAGAACAACAAACACACCCGTGAATGACTCGACTCAACCGTGCTAGCAGTCTTTCCCGTGTGAAGGTTTTACTTTCTTCTCCTCGCTAGAGTAGTCTGCACTGTGTTCCTCCCTTAACAATTACATATTGTTTCAAAATTTTATTGATATCTTCCTGTGAGTTACAATTTTAAAAAACAAACAAACAAACAAGCTGAAGCATACATATGGCTCGGCCAGGTATCTTAGATCTAGATTTCTCCTTCATTGATTTTTGCGTCTTTTCATCTTGCGTTGCATTATTATTATTTTTTAATTCACATATGTATACGTATCAATCTCGCTATATATACATAGATATATTTAAAAGATGTGTTTAATTGCTTATTTCGGAGGGTGTGATGTTTCACAAGACAAGGAGGGACTCTTGTGTTCTTTCTAAACTATGCCAAAATCATTTGGATGGGCTCTACTTTACTAATGTGAGGGGACAATATTGTGGCTCTGTGCGAACGCAGGAACCTATGCATTCAAAAAAACCTGCATGGCAACAAACAACTCTCCACCTGGTGTTGGCTGCAGCTGAAAAACAAACTTGACTTTATCTTTTTTAAGGATTGCAGAATAGAAGACAAAGGAATCAAGAACAAAATCAAAATAAGAAAACACTCTTGCTCGGGACAAAGAACGAATTCTACTATCTCCTTCAATCAACAAAGGTCACATATTGTCGACCCCACGTACTGTATCCAATTAGATTGTACTTACCTGTTTATTCATTCTATACACTTTTTGTTGTGCGAAAACCCTCTCATCTCCCTTTCAAGAAGAGATTTTAGGAAACCAAAAAAAAGAATCCCTATTTCCTCTGAAGAGACCAGGGAGGCTCCTGTCAGTGGCCATGTTTGATATTTTCTATTGTAGAACTGAAGAACTGAGGGAGAGTGGTGGGATGGGGGGGTCCTAACCTTCTGTGTTTAAGACCAGGACAATAAGCAAATTAAGTGTGTGTGTGTGTGTGTGCGTGCGTGCGTGCGTGCGTGTGTGTGTGTGTGTGTGTGTGTGTGTGTGTGTGTGTGTGTGTGTGTGTGTGTGTGTGTGTTATATTTGTGTGTGGGTGGAGTGCAGTCTTATTTGTTCGTTTACTCACAACAGATTCTTCAACAGTGTCTGAGCGAACTCACTTTGTCTTCCAAGTTCACATGGCAAATGATGGATGGGAAGGAACCACAGTGTTCTGCAGTCTGTGTGTGTGTTTCTGTGAGTTTGTGTGTGTGTGCGTGTGCGTGTGTGTGTGTGTGTGTGTGTGTGTGTGTGTGTGTGTGTGTGTGTGTGTGTGTGTGTGTGTGTGTGTGTTTGTGTGTGTGCGCGCGCCAGCTCTAATAGCTTGATGCAAGCAAATATCTTGCCTGACTGACTCAGATTACTTTTGCCTCTCCACGAAAAAAAGATTGACCAAAAAAAAAAGAAAAAAAATCCACAGCAATGAAACCTCCCCCTCTCGCTGCTTGTTCACAACTTTACTTAACTTCTTTAGCAAACAACGAAAGACATATATCATAATAAGCAGAGGATGTCTCACAGCCAACGACAAATCAGCACTTATATTAGCGTGCTATGATACAGCCGCAACACTGGGGACTGGAGGGCAGGGCTGGTGCTATTGGGGAGACAAACAGGGCATTTGCCGCTAGGCCCAGGGGCCCTCCCGTTGTGGTGGTGGGGGCAGGCAGTATGGGGTCCCATTGGCAGCCTGTATGGGGGACCCTGTCCGTGTTTTGCCCTTGGGCCCTTTACACTATTGTTCCGCCCCTGGGGGGAGTACAGATAGATGAACGCAGATGAATACAAATGCCAAGCCAGTCAGTCTCCATATCACTAAGTGACAAACTTGCATAGTAAGCTCCATTTGTGCATCATGGTCCATGGCTGCTATTTGATTGGTGTAGGGTGGGGGGTTAACCCCAGCCTGCTCTGAGCTGATCAAGATGAATGTACATGTCCCCTCGTTATTCACTGTTCATTCGTTGCTCGTGAACCTGAAGTTTCAGGAGACTGTATGTGTGTGTGTGTGTGTGTGTGTGTGTGTGTGTGTGTGTGTGTGTGTGTGTGTGTGTGTGTGTGTGTGTGTGTGTGTGTGTGTGTACTGGAGTTTGGGCTTTGGGAAAGCAATTATTCACTGCTAAACGCTGAGTGTGTTTTTCTGTAGTTGGGACTCACTCCTGTTAAGCTGAGAAAATTGGACTCATTGGAGAAAGGAGATGCGTGATGTGTGTGTGTGCGTGTGTGTGTGTGTGAGAAAGAGAGTGTGTGTGTGTGCATGTGTGTGTGTGCGCTTCTGTGCGTGCGTGCATGTGTGTGTGTCAAGGTTAGCGCAGAGCGAGCTACAGGGATGTGTGAGAGGAGTATGTGCAAAATGCATGCGTATGTACGAGAAGTGTGCAACGTCAGTCTCAGTTTGTGTGTGTGTGTGTGTGTGTGTGTGTATGTGAAATGAGAGGACGGTGGTGTGTGTGTTCAGGCGTGCGTGCACATGCTACCCCCTCATCCCTCCTTCCTTCCCTTCATCACATCCCTCTCCTCCTTCTCTTCCCTCCTTCCAGTCATCTCTCACACACATCTCACACATGCTCACATCTGCCCATGTATTTACACACACACAGTCACACAAAACTTGTGCATATAAATTCACATGCACACGCTCTCTCTCTCTCACACACACACACACACAGACACAGACACACACACACACTCACAACGTGCGTGTACATTGCCATTTGTAGACCCTAGACTATGTCCACACATACAGTACATGTACTTACTCTCTGACATGCCGTATATATTTCACCCAGAAGAGGTTGCAAGTATATACATGTAGAACATAAAATACATAGACTGAGACTCTTCTGCTTGTCACATGGAGAAAATCCCACTCATACACACCCAGTCATATGCACACATACAGAAAAACACACACACACACACACACACACATGTGCACACAAGCACGCGCCTCATCAGACGGTGTGTCTCTGGCAGCTGAGTCCCCTTCAGAGTGATGTGATGCCACTGTGCAGCAGCAGTCCCCTAATTTACCCAGACTGCACTGCTCCCCAGCGACGACCCCCCAGGACCTCTGTGACACGGGGTCATCTCACTGACAGCAGTGAGGACTGACCGTCTCCTCTCTCATTATCGTGCGCATACACACACATGGACACACATAGGCCCACAGACACTTGGGTGGGCAAACGGACAGTAGACAGCTGGGCAGATGGACAACACCGGAAAAGGAGAAAATGATGATGGATGTGGGACATTTCCTGAGTTTTGTTCGTAAAATGTTCCCGAAGTTTATTTTCTACAGCACATTCTGGCAGTGGCGGCTCGACCAATTAGGCGAAGTACAGACACGGGGCCATGTTGAATTATTTTTGCTGCCATTTACTATTACGTGGTTGACTGTTGGAGGCCGCTACAGTGGACAATTTTGGTGGGGCCCTAGCCAATAGTCTGCCTGTAAAACCGGCAAAACCGTCTCTGCACTCTGGAATAAATTGATATTTTCACTGCTCAGAGTGTCCACTATTAAAGACAGACACCATGTCTCCCCCCAGGACCCTGATGTACAGCACAAGGCAGTGGTACAGCTAGGGCCGTACTAGATATGGCTGCAGCCTAGGGGCCCCCAACCTACCAGGGGGGCCCTGATTGTCCAACAGTGAAAAAATTTGGAATTGTGACAGGAGACAATATTGAAGTGTGGTGTTGAGTACAGTTGGTAGACATGTTATCCTTAATTCCTAGCTCGTAATTATGACACTGATACATTTTACATTTGTAACAAAATTTGCCTTCCGTGGGGGCCCCCACAGAAACCTGTAGCCTAGGGGCCCCAGGCCATCTTAATCCGGCCCTGGGTACAGCTCGAGATAGATGACAAAAATGGGCACAGCAGATGAAGCACGGCTAAGTCAAAGACAAAGACCGAACAGGAACAAAGACAAAGTGAAGTGAAGTGAACATGAACAGAGAGAAGACGTACAGTACAGTAGATGTAGGTACTAGTTCCCACCATCATTTGTCCTGTCCTGGGCCGCCTTTGAGGGGAAATGTTTTTAACACTCTATTGATGGAGGAGGACCGACTCTTTCCAGCAGCACTGTACTGCACATAATGTTCCCTCTCTACTTCCCCATACAAGTAGTGTCACGTCCCCAGGCTCCGTAGACTACTGGTGCACTGCGAAGGAACAGGACTTGCTAAACTGAACAAGCTACCTGCCCGGCTCCCGCATCCCTGGGTGCTCCGTCTGTCACATTGGCTTGATGTGGCATGGTGGTGGCGAGGATGGGTGATGGGGATAGGGCGAGGTGTGGGTTGGATTGGGGGTTGGACACTGGACTGCCTGCACTGTGAGCGATGACTGTATTTGTGTCGTTTGACACCTCTCTCTCTCTATCCTATCCTATACTATCCCTCTCACCTGCTATTTCTATCCCTCATCTCTCTCACAACCATCTCTCTCTCTCTCTCTCTCTCTCTCTCTCTCTCTCTCTCTCTCTCTCTCTCTCTCTCTCTCCTATTCCTTGTTCTCTCACATCTCACTTACTCTCTCTCTCGATCCCCATCCCTCTCCCACCCATCTCTCTATTTCTTTATCTGTCTCTCCTCTCTGTCATCCCTTGTTCTCTCACATATTCTCTCTCTCCATTCACATCCCTCCTTCCTTCTCTCTCTCTCTTTTTCTCTCTCTCTCCCTCTTTCCGTGGTGAAAGTCATTAATTCACACCTGTATGGCGGGCGTAACAACAGCACTGATTGGTTTTTCTGCCCGGCTTCCTGGGGAGTCCATTGACCTTCATGAGGATCAGCCGCTGATAATGACAGACATGGATCTGGGGCTTTCTGAGGAGTGTGAAGAATTTCATTTAATACACTTCACACTGCTTGCATCCTGGTCATCAATTTCTTTGCCCCTCTTTTTCCTGGCCCTACTACCTACTACCTGTCTCAAGTTCTTGTCTTTTTCAAATCACATCCCAGTAGCTGTTGATTTTTTAAAATAATAATTAAAGTACATATTATTATTATTATTATTATTATTATTACCATATTATGTTATTATCACCACCATAATCATTTTTGTTGTCATCGTTATTGTTGTTGTTATTGCTATTATTAACATTATTACAACTACTATTATTATTACTATAGTCTATTGTACACCTTTCATGACAATGGAAATTTTAGTTGCCTGCCATCACAAAAAATATTACACCACAATTACATTACTGCCCTCTCTGATAGTGGAATGTCAGCTATTCTCCATTTCTCCAGTCAGTTCCACTATACATCCACCTGTTTATTCCCCGTGAGTCGCAATCCATCATGTTTAATACGGGTCATGGGTGAGCCCGCGAAGGGGGGGAAGTAGTGGGAGCAGACAGGCGCATGTAGCGGCGCTGGAGTGGACGCAGGGGGGAGGCTTTGAAATATTCATTCCCCCGTCCGTCACCTCTCGTCTGGCTGCCGGGTGTAGCCAAGGGGTTTTGACAGGCCTCCGTCTGAGGAGCGAGAGAAGAGGAGCGGAGAAGGGGGATTCCCATCCAGTGCACAGCCTGTCTGGGGAGAGGAGGAGGAGGAGGAGGAGGGGGGCAGGCCTTCCACAATCAGGCAACCAAACTAGGCAATTGCCTTGGGCCCCCAGTTGAAAGGGGGCCCTGGTTATATCCCAACAGCCCCCAATAGTTTGAACAGAAGAAAAGGGCCCCAAGGCACTGCTTTGCCTAGCCTCTAGAAATACCTTGCAACGGACCTGAGAGGGTTGAGGATGGTGTGGTGCGGTGTGTGTGGGGATGGGAGCTGGAGGAGATTCATTGCAGAGAGTGTCAGGAAACATGACTGCTAGGAGAGGTGGTGGGGAATACTCATATCGGAGCATCCTGCTGCTGACACACACTGGAGTAGTCAGTCACTCACACAGACAGACATGCACACTCACTGAAATACACACATCCACGCTACAGACACGTTTTCATACGAACAGACTGTAGGTACTATTATATATACGCAGTATGTCAGACCATATATACTCTGTATGTCAGAGAGAGATGGCAACGAGCAGGATAGGAGAAAGAACCTGTGTGCACCGTATACATTATATGGGTTAGCACACGGTGGAAACCCAATAACCTACCCAGTAGCCTACTGAGGGCTACTTCTTCACCTTTGCACCTTGGAAGCTCCTGGAGATCTACGTACCTGGTGCCTGCGGGCACTATATCGGTGACACCAGGGGTAGGGTTTTTTTGTGTAGTGGGCAAATGTATCGGGTGATGTAGGCCACAGTACAGTGTGTGGATGGATGGCTGGAATAGACTGGCACACCGCAGGGCAGGGCAGGGCAGGGCAGGGTGCTTGTGGAGGTTTCAGAGTGGCCTGGGTTGGTCGGTCGTTGGAATGGGTGAAAGAGGCAAACGTAAAGAGACACTGATGTATTGGCGGCGCGATGTGGCACGACAGACGTGTGGGCGCATGACAGGTAGACAGCCTGCGCCCCCTGTGGCACGACTTCACCTGATGAGCTGTTTGTTTCCACAGAGACTCTCTCTCTCTCTCTCTCTCTCTCTCTCTCTCTCTCTCTCTCTCTCTCTCTCTCTCTCTCTCTATCTCTAATGCCTGATTGGTGCTGATTGGCTGCTGGAAGCTTCCTAGGGCAGGTATTGATTGGCACTCACATGG
>NC_085878.1:46187487-46227487 GCF_034702125.1 Engraulis encrasicolus
TTGGGTGACCAGGGAGGATAAGTAAAAGGTTTATGATCCGACAAGCAGTAAAAGTTATTCCATAGCGGTGACTGTTTAAATAGCTTCTTTGAAAGACACGATGCTTTTTCAGCACTGCTCCAAGCAGTTAATGTTGAAGAAACAATGCTACCCAGTTTAGGGTATGCTTTGCGATGACCAACCCCAGTGAAAGGTAGATCTTGGAGCCTATGAGGATGAACTAAAGCAGATTCTATGCTTCTCCATGGTACTTAGACTTAGACTTAGACTTAGACCTATGTTTATTGATCCCACAAGGGGAAACTTAGGGTAACGGCAGCCGCTCCTGCGGCGCCCCAAAAACATCACAATACAGTACATTACATTACAAACAAATGTAACAATAAAGTACAGCAAAGTACCTGCTAAGTGTTATACAACATTGGGTACTTTCAGTGTCTACCGAAGTGGGTATTGCTCTAATTTGAAATGCCCAGTAATAAAGTTTAAAATTAGGGAGTGCAAGCCCCCCTTCCAGTTTTGTGCGTTGCAAGACACAAAAACGCAGCCTAGGTTGTTTGCCATTCCAGATGAATCTGGATACTGCTGAGTTCAGTTCTTCAAAATATTTTGGCGGCGGTATGCATGAAAGACAGGAAGTTAAGTCTGGGTAAGACATTCATTTTAACCGTACTTATCCTGGCTTGCATTGACATTTTAAGTCCATTGCTGCAGATCAAGTTTTATTTTCTGACTCATCTCATTGAAGTTCATCTGGATGATCTTTGGCAAAGAATCTGTTATTTTAACGCCAAGATAAGTGAATGATTTAGTAAATGCAATGTTGGGAGAAGGTTAGTATGTTGTGAGACGGTATTAAGGGCCATTAGAGATGACTTATCCCAATTTATTTTGTAACCTGACATAGCACCAAATCGATTGAATAATTGTAACACGCCTGGTATAGATACACTTGGGTTTGATAGGTATAAGATTATGTCATCTGCATACAATGATATGTGATGGTGTGAACCATATAGTGTAATAGGGGATATAACTGGACTCTGTCTAAGGGCCTGGGCTAATGGTTCCAATGAGAGAGCAAAAAGGAGAGGTGAAAGAGGGCAGCCTTGACGGCATGAATGTTAATGTGTGTATGTCTGTTTCAGTGAGAAGGGAAAATAGGGACGTAGATACTGTAGGGTGAGAACAGTGTGTTTCAAATAATGTGTGTGTATGTGTGTCCATATAGCGTGAGAGAAATGCCAGCAGAACATCAGCTGTATGTCTCCTACAAGTACTCAAAGGTTCCACTGTCTCATGGCCCATTACAGCCACGATGAGCATGTATACCCTTCCATCCACTCCACTCAGCTGCACTCATCCAGGGCTACATTCGTCCTCAGGTGCTCGCTGCCTCCCCGGGGACCAGTGCCCGCGATGCAGACGGGCACCACCAGTAATTACCCTCCCATCTGGCCACTCATCTCCCGCCAATTGCCATGCCTGATGCTGACAGGAACCTGCTGCTATGCCGATTCCCACAGACAAAACAGACAGACTCCAAAAGCAACTCCTCTGGTGCATCGCTATAGTGGTAATGGATGGTCCCAGTGGCCACAGACTCTCTCTCTCTCTCTCCCTCCATCCTTCCCATTGCCATGCCCGATGCTGACAGAAACGTGCTGGTATGGTGATGCCCACCACCGACAAAACAGATAGAGCCCCTTAGCGAAAAGCAGCAGCCCATCCTCTGATTTTGTGTTGACACGAGCTAGCCATCAAGCTGGGCTACCAAGCCATTACAATGCACTATGGCAGTAGCATTTGGGTTTGGGCGATATTAACAGAATATTGCTAGCTCATATCGATGAGGCGCCTCATCTCAGCAGACAGAACCGAACCCCCTCCAATTTATTGTCAGGGCTATATGGATGGTCACAGCACTGTGTGTGAGGCTGGAGTTCTGCTAATGTGACAATATAACAAAGGGGGGTACGTTTAGGAGCTCGGCAGGTACCGGTGCTATACATGTGGAGATCATTTAGAGATGTGTGTGTGTGTGTGTGTGTGTGTGTGTGTGTGTGTGTGTGTGTGTGTGTGTGTGTGTGTGTGTGTGTGTGTGTGTGTGTGTGTGTGTGTGTGTGTGTGTGTGTGTACTGTAAAAGAAAGCCATGATGAATTTGATATCCACCGTCTACCTTTCCACCTCTGTTTTTTCTCTTTTTATCTCTTCCATTCATCTTCTATCTCTCTCTGTTTTTTATTATTTCTTCCCCTTTCTCTTCTTTTCTATCTCTTTGTGAAATAAGATATTTCTAGAAGATACCATTTTTTTGTTTTTGTTATCACCCACTTCTGTGAATCCTTTCATTTTTAATCCCTCTTTCAGTGTCTGTGTTTATCTGTTCCAACCTTGAAAATATAGATCTCTCTCTCTCTCTCTCTCTCTCTCTCTCTCTCTCTCTCTCTCTCTCTCTCTCTCTCTCTCTCTCTCTCTCTCTCTACCACACCCCTTGCCATCCAAAAGGTGTGGTATTTACCCTGAGTAATTCCCGCCCTGCCTCACCTTATTCCAGCCTTATCCTGGGTGAGTCACTGGAGCCTGACCTGCTGTACAGAGTCAGTCTCCTGAGCCCTTTCCTTTGTGGACTGTGTGTATGTGATATGTGACACGTGATGTATGTGTGTGTGTGTGTGTGTGTGTGTGTGTGTGTGTGTCTGTGTCTGTGTGTGGGTGTGGGTGTGGGTGTCGGTGTGTGTGTGTGTCGGTGTGTGTCTGTGTCTGTGTCTGTGTGTATATGTGTGTGTGTGTGTGTCTGGACATGTGTGTCTGCACATGTATGTACAGTGTGTGTGTGTGTGTGTGTGTGTGTGTGTGTGTGTGTGTGTGTGTGTGTGTGTGTGTCTGTGTCTGTGTCTGTGTCTCTGTGTGTACCTATGTGTGTGTGTGTGTACTGGTGTGTCTTCTACGGTACAGTACAAGGGATATCACGGTGGGGTTGGAACAATGGGGGGCACAATGTTTGTACTGTCTGTACCCCAAAAGAGGCCGGGGAAGGTGGAGCCATTTATCACTCAGTTTCACTTGGACTGTACTGTATGTCCAAACAACAATACATCACCTCAAAGCCATATACACAATAAGCTTTAGATTGTTTGCTTGTGTTGGTGTGTTCACTGTGTGTGTGTGTGTGTGTGTGTGTGTGTGTGTGTGTGTGTGTGTGTGTGTGTGTGTGTGTGTGTGTGTGTGTGTGTGTGTGTGTGTGTGTGTGTGTGTGTGTGTGTGTGTTTGTGTGTGTGTGTGTGTGTGTGTGTGTGTGTGTGTGTGGGCGAGCGGGCGTGTAGTGCAGGTTCAATTGTCCCAAAAATAAGGTTTAGGAACATTTCATATAGATTTTTCCAAATTGTGTTTTTTATCAACTACAGACCTCATAGTCTTCGAATCCACCTTTTTCCATTTTTTTTCTGAAGTGGAAACGCCCAAAATCCAAGATGGCGGATATATGGTCATATTCTAACACAATTGAATGTAATTGAAAGAAACATGTCATATACATTTTTGGAATTGGTGTATTTTATATTTCTTACACCCCCTGAACAAAAAACAACCTGTTTCCACCCCCGCCCCTTAAGTTTTAGTACCAAAATCTAAGATGGCTGACATGACATATAGCATAAATTATGTATTTGGTGTAGAGTGTAAAGTGTAAAGTCATTGTTTTTTTCTTGTATTTGTAATATTCACAATGGATGAAGGACTGTTCAGTCAGCCATTAAATGAACTTCATTCAAGAATTATTCAATCTGTTGTAAAAATTCAACATGACATCAGAAAAGGCATTGAACTGCTCTTTTTAAGACCAGGTAATGTGTCTTAGCCTATTTATTTGTAGGACCTCCTCTGAATACAAAACAACTTGTTTTTATTTTCCCTTTAAATTTCAGAAGCAAAATCCAAGATTGCTGACATTATAGCAAAATAAGGACATTTTGGTGTTTTTAACTAGAGATGCACCGGATCCTGATTTTTAGGATCCTGCCAGATACCGGATCCACTGCTTAAGATCCTGCCGGATCCGGAACCGGATACCGGATCCTATGAAAGGGTTGAAACACATAGCCTACTCGCACATGTGGGCCCTTTTTATTACGTTGGCTCAAACTATTTTTTAGACTCATTGGCTTACTGCCACACTGCCTGCACTGCCGCTTCCAAAGTTCTTTCAATCCATGCAGCAATTGGGGTAGTGAAAAACTGACTGAAAAACCTAGAGATGCACCAGATACTGATTTTTAGGTAACTGCCGGATACCAGATCCACTGCTTAAGATCCTGCCGGATCCGGATCCTGTGAAAAACCCTATTATCCTGCCGGATCCGGAACCGGATCTTGGATCCTGTACATTTCTAGTTTTAACCCATTAAGACACGCCAGTATACATTTTCTGTTACCAGAATGGTAATGACCAAGTCCTAGTGCATTAGTAATGGCCCTGTGTACTGTCATAGCAGTGTAGTACTATGGTGGTTAACTTTTAATGACTATTACAGCATGCCACAGGAGGTAAGGCGTGCATTAAGGGGCTACCGTCTATAAAGCCATTCTGCGGTATTGTACGCCTATTGGTAATATTTTGATAGGCATTTAACTGTCATTACATGAAATGTTATCAACATATATCTCTATTTTGCCAAAATTCAATATGGTGTCCAAAAACCCTTGAACTAGCAAATAACCAAGATCTCATCTATATCTGAACTGACCCCTGATCTCAATAGCATAGCAGCAGATCGAGCCGGTGTGTTTCATGACAGGAGTGGAGCCCTCTGTCCATCCTCAGTTTCAGAGGAAGAACATCTGAAGTTTGGGGTGACAACTTAAATGTTGTGCGCAAAGATTGGCTTGCAATTTTCCAGTTGCAAAAAAAAGGCTAGTTGCCTCCAACTAAACTCTATAGACTGATCAGGAAGTACAACAAAAATCCTATTAATTCATTTCATCCAGAACTATCCAGAAGAGTGGGCAATAGGACTACCTCATTCCACACATTAATATAGAGAGAATACTCTGTAGCATCGTTGAGGCAGACATGGGCGCCAAGCACTGACAGCACTGACAGGGGCCCTTATGGGGGCCCAAAAATCAAATCTTTTGTGGGGCCCAAAATTTCTGGAGGCAGACACAATTTACATTCACACTTGTGCCACCAATACTTCATGATGCCAAAGGTCTTACAAAGGTATGATAATTTGGCCATTACTAGGGTCATGGGTGTACATTGACTGCCATGCCAAAGAGCCTAGTTCTGTGAGCAGTCTGAGAGCATGGCAAGATTGTTGGAATTGGAGGAATGCAGCATCCCAGGCAGAACATTTGGTTTCATAGCCTTCAGATAAGCTGAAGCCGACCCTGAAGCAACTTTGTAGGCCTTGGCCTTGACATAGGCAGCCAAACCAGTGCATATGCAATGCTACTGTACAGGTAGCACTGCATAACAGGTACCTGTTTTGGACCTGCACAAAATCTTATGTGCTTAAATTCACAAATGAATGGCTTTATAGACCTGAAAGCATTATGTTAATATTGATTTTGCTATATGAAATGTCGGCCATCTTGGATTTTGTAATGGATTTAGTTTATGTGATGGCTGACTTCAGTCATGTAACAAATATTACCAATAAAAGTCAACACTGGTAGCCTGGTGAACCAGCGCCACCCGCTGGACGGCAAAATGTTTTGTCTACGGGTGGGTCTGGCCTCGCATAATGATTCAATGAAGCCAGAATGCCATGAATCTGGCAAACCAATTACAACGCAAAGATGTGTTTTGAATCAAAGCGAGCAGGGTTTTGAGGGAAGGTTGTTCTCATCAACAATCTTCGGATGTATTATGCATCGAGGCCAGACTAAATTAGACATCCACATTTAGTCTGGTTTATCAGGCTACAAAAATGGCTGAATAGACTTAAAAAATACTAAATATGCCAATTTTGCCAAATATGATGTCAGCCGTCTTGATTTTCCCACTAAAAAACAAGCAAAACATTGGAAACAAGTGGTTTTCTATTAAATGTTGTCCTGGAAATTAAAAAAAAAGATTAACTGAGGAAATTCAATCCTTAAGACAGCATTAATGGCGAATGTTCTGTACACAATGGCAGCCATCTTGGATTTGCCACTAAATATTAAGGAAAAAATTGGAAACAGGTGGATTTGTATTCGGGGGGGTCCTAGAAGTAAAAAAAATGCTGAATGGAAAAATCTATATGAAATGTTCCTAAACTTACAACTGAACCTGCACTAGTGTGTGAGTGAGAGAGAGTGCGAGAGTAAATAGAGCCTTGGTCTTATATCATGTCTGTAAATAAAGGCTGTGTTTCCATCATTACAGAGATATTCAACACATTTCTTACTTCGAGCACACCAATTTATTTTACTGCTATGGTCCAGTGGTATTGATCAAAACACTGTGAACTTTTGTGTGTGTGTGTGTGTGTGCGTGCGTGCCTGTGTATGTGTGTGTGTATTTGTGTGTGTGTGTGTGTGTGTGTGTGTGTGTGTGTGTGTGTGTGTGTGTGTGTGTGTGTGTGTGTGTGTGTGTATGTGTGTGTGTGTGTGTGTGTGTGTGTGTGTGTGTGTGTACTACACCAATCCTACCACATGAGGCCACTGTCATTAGAGCACACCCATGGATCCGTGTGGACCCCACATGTTATGACCACTTTTGCGGGGGTGGTTTTGTTGTTTCTGGTAAGAGTAAAAGTGTAACATAATTTCCTCACAAAGGTAAGGGATTGTTTTGGTGTGGGCACAGTTTAGCATTCTTTAGCTATTGTTAGGGTTAAAATGAATGGAAGGCCCCCACAAAGCTAAGAGGAGCCCCACAAAGATATAAAGGTCAGGATGTGTGTGTGTGTGTGTGTGTGTGTGTGTGTGTGTGTGTGTGTGTGTGTGTGTGTGTGTGTGTGTGTGTGTGTGTGTGTGTGTGTGTGTGTGTGTGTGTGTGTGTGTGTGTGTGTGTGCACGTAAAAAAGACAAAAAGATAAACAAACAACAAACAAAACAACAAAATAACAAACAAACACAGAATCAGCTGATAGTGAAACAGACATCCCGATTTCAGCTGAGACTTTTCGTGGAAACATGAACTGGTAATTAGTAGGTTTGGTAAAGCGAACTACCTTTTCTGATGCAATTATGGGCAATTTTGGCTTTAGCTGTGAGAAAGACTAGATGAAGGGCTATGGTATTTGGTCTCAACCTTGTTAGGGACATCAATAACTCTGCAGTTCCATCTCTGAATGCTGAAGGCTTATATATATATAATATATAATTTTGTATACTTGTGATTTATATGTTCATAACACACACACACACACACACACACACACACACACACACACACACACACACACACACACACACACACACACACACACACTATATATATATATATATTTGTGTGTGTGTGTGTGTGTGTGTGTGTGTGTGTGTGTGTGTGTGTGTGTGTTATGAACATATAAATCACAAGTATACAAAATTATGTGCTGATAAATTCATGAATGTATTATTCAAATGTAAAATTATGCATGTTCGCAGTCTACCAGTATTTCCTTCTCTAAATATTTGTAATGGTTCCTGTTCCTATGTTATCCTGTAGGTGCAAGGATAGGGTAAAGGGTGTGCCAAATACATGTATGTGGGTCCCTAAAAAGAGCCATAGTTGATCCTGGGATTCTGGGGTGAGACAAAGTTAATAAATTATGATTGAATGCAAATGAACCTGGACAAACGAGCACGTATTTACGTCCTTCACTTTAAGCAACAGGTTTTACCAGTTTCCTAAGTGACTTATTAACATTCACCACCTAACCTAAATCGAAAGTAACCCACATACAAATGTCAATCCAAAACCCAGCTGTAAATGGATAAAACTTTGACGCAACTGCATAGCTAAATTCCTTAACATAGAAATGAGGGCTGTCGTGCAGGATGGCATTCCACCACACCATGCGCTGGATTGGGTGCTGGGTTGCCATATGTGTCTATGGTCACAAATCTACAGAAAAACCTGCCCAATGCCTGACCGTGGATACATTCCAATATGCGGCCTTGCGTCCTCCACTTTGGCTTGTGGCCTCACGTTGTGCTGATGCCCCACTGTTTCCCCACTGTCAGCCTACAAATGTTTTTGGGGGACTACTCTTCATTTACCGTCCTGTTTGAAAATGAGAAAACGACTTTACATTTGAGCTTTTGCAAGATGTCAGTGATGTCATCACAACATATTACTTCCTGGTACGAGGCCACAAGCACAAGTGGAGGAAGCAAGGTTGCATATTGGAACGCACACTGTATTTACCCGCAGACGGCCATCCTAAGCAATCTGGCTACACTGATTAGGTGTCTTGCTGGAAGAAACCTTCAGAGACGTTCAGGAGAAGATGGAGTTGATCCAGAGGACCTCTACCAACTGATCCACTGTCACTGTAATCTGGTTTCCTTCCACCTTGTTGTATGTGATCAATTGGATATACTATATTAATTTTAGTCGTTCAGAATCGCCTTTAATGGGCTATATATGAGCCAGTAAAACATCATAGGCAGTACTCGTGCATTTTAAAGGCTTGTCTTTTTTATTTTTATTCATGATTAAAAAGGTATCACAGTAACATGGGCAGGAAAAATCAGCAAGAAATATGAAAAAGGATTATTTATTATATTTGAAAACTAAATTACATAGCCCACTGAGTGCATGTTTCTAATCTTTGGAGGTTTTCCTTTCATTCCTTTCCTTGTACCTCCACTGCCATTCTTACAACAACCAAAGAGATGTATTCTGGTTTAAAAAGGTAATAAACATGACATTGAAATTTTAATTAATGTCTACATTTCGACTATTACTGCCTTGTAGAGACCACTGACAGTGTAAAGCATCTTCACATAATATGGAAAAAGGAAATAAAGAACAGAGTCCTCCCTCAACCTTACTTTGCATGGAGCAGACAAGAAAGGAAAATAACAGAAGATGCATGAGCCTTAGTTACTAAAAACACAAACTCTTATATTGATTGTGAATTACAGTACAGCAGGCCCTGGTGGGTTGCCTCTCCCACCCCCTGGCAGCGGCCTAATCTCACCTTGCTCTCTCTCTCTCTGTCCCTACAGGTATCTACCCCTCACTGGTTATACTATCTTCACATAGCCTCATAACATTAGAGGCCACTGCCTTCCTCTTCCTCCTCCTGATGATGAAGACAGCAACAATCACCACCAATGCCAGCACAGCCACCACAACTCCCACAATGCCAATGCCAACCTTCTCTCCTAATGACATCTCAGAGTTGTTCATCTGTTCGGTTAACCCTTGGACCTCGGGTGCCTTGGCCAGTTTCCACATCTGGGTGCCATTGACTCGAACCCAGGCCTTGTCCCCCTCTGTCATGACAACCACAGTCTTGGTGGTCTTTGTACTGATGGGTGGGTGGGTGAATGGTGGCAAGTGTATTGGAAGCAGCTTCCCACCTGTGAAGACGCCCGACTGGACGCAGTAGAGCACCTCACACCCATCACTGATGGCAGCCAGGTGCTGGCTGAAATTGGGCGGGCAGCGACGTTGGCCGCCCATGAGCGGGTTTCCAGCCTCGCAGCTGAAGAATCCCCCGAAAGGCACAGAGAATCGTGTACCGGCCTCATAGTCTTTGCTCAAGCAGACCATCAGACCAGTGGTTAGTAGTCTGAGTGGGTTGTACTGGGGAGGACAGCTGCGGGATTTAGTCAAAGGGTTGTCCATTGAAGGGCTGTAGAGGCCACCAAACAGGAAGCCAGAGACCGTCTCGGTTTCCTCCACTGTGGAGCACCAGTAAGTCTCGATGTTGGCACGTCTGATACGATAGACATCACTGCACACATTTTTGCAACATTTCTGGATTAGCCAACACGTTTCACACTCCTGGTGGCATTCGTAACGAGTGTAGCCTTCTTCCTTCGTCTGTGATCGCAACAAGGTTTCCTGGTAGGGCGCCTGACATGTGTAGTTGCCGGTTTCTGGGTTATTCTGTCCTTGTACATCGCAAATCAAATGTCCATCTTCAGTGATCTGGGTGCAGCGTTGATAAATGCCACCAAATTTCGGGTTAGTTGCAGGCCCTTCACAGCTGCCGTCATCTATGTTGGCCTGAAAGTTGAAATTCTTTGAATCTGGCCTGACACACCCTGGACGAGTATTAACAGTGTAATAACTCTTGACAGCTTGGCGAACTAACCAGGCCAGTTTGCTAACAGTTGGTTCTGGAATGTTGGGGAACACAGCCTTGGTGATGAAGTAGTGGAGCGGCATACCTGTGCGGTCTATGGCTGCCAGATTGTTTACGGTGCTTTCTTGCCACTTTTGTAGAGTGACTCCAGGGTAGAATGGTGCTCCACCATGGCTCACTGTCAGTGAGTATGTGACATTCCCCTCATAGTTGCGGGTTTCTGATGTCTCCTGCATGTCTTTGCTGCCAATTTTAAAGTTCACTTTGTTGAAAAAGCTCAGTCCCGCTGATGCTGAGACTGAGTGAGTAGATTTGTCCACGTTAGAGACATAAGAGGCTTGGAGGTATTCCTCCATCACCAATGAAGCTCCAGCTTCAATAGTTGTTATCACATGGGTGCCATAGTCTAGGATCAGCTTCTCTGAAAGGTAAGTTGCTTGGCGGGTTTGGTTGTTTTCTATGGCGTCAGCAATTTCCATGGCCTGATGGGTGAAGCGAGAGTCCAGGGTGAAGCCTGGGTACGCTTTCACAGTATAGAGATGGTCCCGCACCTATGGCAGAATTTTGGAATGTGTAAATGATCAATCTGTCTTTTGACTGGTATAAATAAGCAACAAATAGCCTCATATAATTTCATGCTAGCAACAACTTGAGGAAATAAATTCCACAAGGCCTCAGTAGTGGCCTTTCCAGCATTAGTGATTTAAAGATACCATCACACTTAAAACCATGTTTGGCTAGTTCATCTGATTATTACATTACTTAGTTAGTTAGTTGTCTGCTTTGATGTGAATGTTAGAAACTTACTTGTACATGGGCAGTAACAGAACTCTCCTTCACTTGATGCCTCTTCATGCGTTCATTCTCCAAGGAGAACTTTCCATTGAGAACGGGGAAGAAAGACGCTTCTGCGTTGATGGAACGAGATGTGGTGCTGCGCTGGTCGAGCCATGAGGTGATGATGTCAGAGTTAGTCTCCACTCTACTGACTTTCTGTGGAATCACAAAAACTTCGTCAGGAATGAGGTAGACTCCGTCCTCTGTCGTTTGGCACTGGGAATAGCTGAAGTTCATCACCTTTCCCATGTCCAGATTGCGGAGGTTGTCCCATCCTCCACCTGGTAACACCTCTAGAGCCCTGAGTGCCCCGTTGCTACGGCATTCTCGCAGTCCATTACTTTGATGGGAAAGTGGATAACCGCTGATGCTACTGAGAGCCAAGACAAGGTAGGTAAGTACAAGAAGCAGTGCCATGGTTCCCTGGAATGAGACACTGACAAGGCCGGGCAAGGTTTACCTACAGTAGCAGACGGAATGAGGTAGTTTCAGTTTTGTTTCTCCAAAAACCACAGAACAGGCCGGGCATGTTTATGAGTCCCATCTCATTAACATTAACTCTGGCACTGAGCACTGAGTCTACTGAGTAAACAGAAATGTATGCTTCCTCACTAGCTTGACATCTGTGTGTTTTTATTGCGCAGCAGATGCAAATTGCACCTTATCTGATGAAGGTCTAAGGACCGAAAGCTTGCAAGTCAAGTAAAGCTTCTTTACACAAAAATAGACCTGAAGTGTGCGGATTGTCTTCTTTTTTACACTGTAGGAGTTGAAATCATGAAGAATGCTCCATGTTTCAAATAACAGCAGTGGCCATTGTAAAAACATGTATTGTACCTTTGAAAATGTTTAACTATAAGCAAAGGTATGCTGTTGAACTTGTCATGTTTCTACTCTGCTACTGTAATAAGTTGGCGTCTTATGAACAAAGACATGCAGATAATCTGGCTTTCAAATAAGACAAAAGAAAGGTCTTGATAATGTAGTATCTTGCATGTGTGTAGCTGTGAGTCTTTGTGTGTGAGGTGTGTAAAAGAACAGGGAGGTTGGCTTTCATTCATTCATTCATTCATTCATTTTTTAAATTATTATTTAATTATTCATGCCATTATAATTTGAAATGTTGGTAGAGGTCAAAACAACATACACCACTGCTTGACCCAAATCAGTTTGCTTACCACGCCCAAGCGCTGCATTGGTGAGGTTGTAGCGAAAACCCTCCAGCTACTCTATACCTGGCTCATTTGGAAAACAATAACCATCACACATGGAATGCTGCTCTTCGACTTCAGTTCCGCCCTCAACACTGTCATCTGGCAACACCTCATAAGAAAAACTTAACATAGTAGGCATCAGCACCACACTGTCCAACTGGATGAGACATCTTCATAAAAAGACCACAGAAGACAGAGTTGGTAAAACTCTTCACAGTGGGGGGTGTAGAAGCAGGGGCGGATTAAGAAATGATGGCCCCCTGGGCCAGACACTGTTTTGGCCCCCCAATCTAAAAAAATGCACATTGACCCTGCAAATTAGACATGCTAAGAGAACTATACACAGTGCTCACAGCTAGCAGACCTGGACACTACGATACACACCAGTTTCCCCATGTTATAGAGTGAGGCAGAACTATACTTACGGTGAATCCCATTACACCCCTTAGTCCTACGCTATTCCCCTTTGCCTCCGTTTTGCGCGTCCACATGTAGGCGTAGTGGCATCCCGATTCACGTTCAGAGAGATGGGTAGGGGTGCGGCGAAGGGCTTTCCAACCCTCCGCGCGGAGATTTTCTGACACCAGACTCCACGACGGAGGGCTTCGACAGGTTTCCCTGAATGCATTGCGAATTCATTTAAAAATTGGTGGCAAGACGCACCACCCACAACAGAACACAAGTTTAATGACGATTTTGAAGTGGTAATAATTATTCTATTGTACAAGTTTAACATTGTCCTAATGTGTGATGGCCCTTTTCTCCGTGAAACGCACATGAAAAAAAAACGCTATTAACGTCAACCTATTACATGGGATTAGTGACAGCTGTGAATGTCATTCCTTGATTGTTGAAGGGGTATCCCAATTCGTAGCGGTTGTGTTTCAAGCCCTACACCTTAGGGCGAAAACATAACAAGGCGGAACGGAACGGTCGCGGGACGAACGCTGTGTTTCTGCTTAGTTTCGGCCGGTGTGTTTTTCTCTGTCTTTCACACTGACAGTGCCGGCGTGCACGGCCAGTCCTGTTCAAAAATCTCCCACAGCTAAAGCTAGCGTGCTACTTTGCCATTCATTTGAATGAGGCACCGCCGGTCGCCGGCGTGAAAAATACGCTCGAGTTCTATTTTCCAAATGCAGCACAGCGCGGAGCCAGCTCCCGCACCGCTGATGCCCGACTATTGACGGTTGGTGTGTAAGGACAGATATGTTTCAATGTATTTTCACCGACGCCGGTAAAAAACGCGGCCGTTCCGCGACGCTTTACAGCCCTGGTGTGTAAGACCCCTTACAGCTTCGTTGGAAAGCACGAGGGGCATGGGGAAGGCGTAGGGATAGGGGATGCAATTTTCTGCATTCTAATCAATTTTAGAGCAAGGAATGGCAAATCCCATCTCACTCACTCCCTCAGATTTGAGATGTTGAGACGACAAAATTAATGCCACATGGCCACACATATGATGCTATTCAGAAATTACTACCCATCAGTCATGACTGAAATCCCAAAAACATAATTTTGAAGGCTGAATCCACTAAACCGTAGGTAGGCCTATACACAACACAGTCATTTTTGTAGCAACCACAATCAATGGTCAAATAATTGGAAATATAATTATTGCAAAGGTGGTTTGGAAAGCTGGTTTGGGTCGTGGCCATGGGGTCAAGTTGGCCTGGCCCCTTGAGGCCTTGGCCCCCTTGCCCCACCCTTGGACCTGACTAGGCGGTATGGGCTGGCACATGAAGCACCTTGTAAAGAATATTAATGCGAAGGTGGTTTTGAAGGCTGGTTTGGGTCATGGCCGTGGGGCAAAGTTGGCCAGTTAAATTACTGAACAAAAATCTACATTTATTAGTTTAATATTTCGACATATCCTAGTATGCAGTGGTATTATTCATTTAAAAAAACATTTTAAATTAGCTAGTTAGTGAGCTATGATGACCCATGCCGCTATTGGCTGCAACAGGCGACCAGGCGGAAGCAGTGGTCCATGCTGGTGGTGCTGAAAAGTGAACGCATCTGTCTCATATGGAATTAAACTCAAACGGCATACGTGTTTCCTTCTGAATTTGACATGTATTATGAGCCTCAGAGATACCAAAAAAGAAAAGGACGACTGGCATAAGAAGTTATGCTAGGCTACCCCAACAGTAAGCCTACAGCCCTCTAAGTTAGAGTTCATCTACGCATGTGTTGCATCCTCGTACGGTGTTAAGGTAAGATAAGTGTTATCCTCCTACCCTCCCTTGTCTTTTTCGAGTGCAATTTTTTGGTCTCGCTGTAGCCATCAATTAAGCCCTGGCAGATGCATATAAACATGGGAATGAATGAATGAGAAAATCATGGGAAGATATGCTCCTGTTTTAATTAGTAGCTGTAGCCTGGTGGCTATCCAAACACCTCACACAATACATAATTGCAAAAGGAATTAATTTGAAGTTATGATTCCTCTGACATTTTGAGAATAAAAGTCAGGTTTTAGATAGTTTCAGGCAAAAAAGGGTTGTTTATTCTCCCAGGACAAAGGGGCTCGGTCTTGATGGAGCTTGACTGCTTTTACAGAAAGGAGCCCAAGAGTAGCCTAGCCTACGTCTTTAAAGGAGCAACTGCCCTTTTCACTTCAGTGAGCAATTTTGTAATGTCATAGCAATGTTTTTATGATGTAGTTTAGCATTTTCAGCAAGTGAAGAGGGACCCCAGCTGCAGTAAGAGGCTACATAAATGTTTAATAGAATTATCTGTGTTTAACATGTACCACTTACTGTGTAGCACTGTTCATTTTGGGAAAAGGATATGAGCCCTGGCCTAATGTGCCAACAGTCTTCCTTACTTATAGGCGTCATTATTTCGGTAGGGCGCATAGGCCTATATTGAAGGAGCCTAGATTAATTTCATAATACCAGTCAGATTAATCTAGATAAAGAATCTATGTAATTTTTTGTTGTTGTTGAAGTTGTCCCTACCAAATCTCAAGCCAAACCTACGCCCTTGGGGTCCTAGGGACTATACCAGTTCATTGTACACTATATTGGCTGGCACATGAAGCACCTTGGAAAGATTATTATTGCAAAGGTGGTTTTGAAGGCCAGTTTGGGTCGTGGCCTCTGGACCCATCGGCCTGGGCCCGGTAGGCCGGTGCATTAATCCACCCCTGTGTAGAAGATGTGTCAAGGCAGTCTTTGATAGATCTGGGGAAGACCAAAGTCTAAATGTCATCTCCTGCCAATGAATGAATAAGCAGCAGAAAAGAACATAAAAAACAAAAATCCTAAGGAGTGTGCAGACCCTTTTCAAAATATTCTCCTCAGAGACTACCATGACTAAAAAGGAGTGCCCCAGGGATGTGTGCTGTCTTCTTCACTGTTCACACTGATGACCCATGATAGCTGTGCCAGTTTTGCATCGAACTCCATTACCACATCATTATTCACTGATGGCAAAACCAGGCCAGTTTCTAGGATTTTGGGGGCCCTAGGCAAAGGGGTTGTTGGGGGCCCTAGGGCATTTTTTTTGGACGGGGGAGCCTGACGGGGCTAGCCTGGTTCACACCAGACGGTGTGTGTGTAGCTTTGGCGCCCCCTGGCGGAGCAGAGCTACACACACTACCGTCTGGTACACAGCCATAGAGCACGCTCCGTCTCCAACCAGAAAATAGACGGAGCATTTATTTCTTAAATATAAACGGTAACTCACATTGAGGAGTCACAAGACAGATTAGAGACAATATTGACTCTTTAAAGATTAACAGGAAGGTTTTTGAAGGAATTTGTTGGTGAGGAGGCCGTGCAGAAGCAATACATTCTCAGCCTATTTTCTGGTTGGAGACGGAGCGTGCTCTATGGCTGTGTACCAGACGGTAGTGTGTGTAGCTCTGCTCCGCCAGGGGGCACCAAAGCTACACACACACCGTCTGGTGTGAACCAGGCTATGACAGGATGGGCCAGACCATTTCTGGATGGCACTTCAGTCATAGTCACATAGCCTACCATTACAACATAATGTCACAGAATCCATGTAAACCTAATGGAACAAACAGGAAGTTACCTCATACTTAGACAGTGTTGTTTAGGCTATGCAGGGCAACACATGCATGATGGGCAACGAATGCATAGGCCTAACGAACAAGCATACCAGCATTTTCTGAGGAAATGCAATCTAGTTATTATGATAACTTATCCCTACAGTTCATGAAACTTCATGAATAAAGACCTGAGCAAATATAGCCCACAAAATTCAATAGGCTCATACTTTCTCATGTAGGCTAATTGAATGTCCTGTTGTTTACCTCACGTTTATCTCACATAGGCCTATGGTTTTTTGACGCTACCACCAAAATCATGATCTGCATTGCATATCACAAATAAAGAATTAGGTCTAATCTTTCCAACCGCTTTTAAAATTTAACTGAGGTGCACTATTTGTGCAAAAATAACTACAGTATTGACTCATAAAACAGTAGGCTACAGTCCAGAAACCCAAGGCTGAGAAACTGATGAACAGGCACAGTGGGGGTTTGGGGGATATGATATTGGTACGCAAGAATTCTGTAACCAAACCAAGGGGGGTCTGCCCCAGACGGTATTTAAAAAAATAAAAAATAAATAATCGCTCTTAAATGGCGCATTTTAAGCAACCTCCCTGATACTACTCTGTCATTGTTCTATACGCTGCGTTTCGTATTGCATCCATCACGCACTTCTAAATATAAGACACTCCAAACACAACACAAAAGTTGTGTTGTAACAGCCTTCCGATTACAGTAACAATTCACATTTAATGCAATAAACAATAGAATAACCCATCAGCGCATCGCAGTCATCATTCCAGAAGGGGTGTGTGTTCTTCTGAACCAGGTGATGAATGAAATCACCTGCGTTACCCCGTGGTTACAATTACAGGCTACAAATATCCCAGTGCCCTTACCTTGCGTTGTCTTGACCGCAGAATGTATCCCAACCTGTCACTGTAATCCACACGTTTCCATTATGGTCCCAAGTTCCAGTTTGTAATCCACATTATAGCTGATTAGATAGCAAGAAAGGGATTGTGCTACAATTTAGGCTATCCCACGCAGCTCACTTGTGTTGACTCATGTTATCTGAAATATAGGTCATATGCATTGCACATTGTCGTTTCTTCTTGCATTTGTCAACATCCAAAACAGTGAGAAACGGCACGTTATTGAACAATCTCTTGACGTTTGACACAGTGCTTGTTAGGCGACAGCACTTCACAGACTGACAGTGTTTATGAAGCATCTCGCCGTCTATTGTGCGATGTCAACTGGACTGGGACAGTTTGGTTGCAGTACAGAGAGTAATGCTGTCTTCGAGAGTAACTCTTATGATAAAAACGGTCTGGAGCCAAAAAATATGTGTAAACTGTCGTCTGTGCAACATTCACCGAGAGAGATTATGTCGCTTAATTTTCAGTTTGTATTTGCGCTGGAATTCACGCTTTCTCTGATGCCAAGGGGGGCCCCTCCAGCTCCAGCTGGGGGTACTTTGACTAAACTGTCGCTGCACTTTAACTTTCGGCACTTGACCTGACGCTGTCGCTGATGCAAACCAATTGGAAGGGGGGCCCCCTCGAGCAGGGGGTATTAAAGAGGCGCTGTTGCTTCCCTCCCAGCAGAGCCCTTCATACAGAGATGACAGTGTCTTATTATAAAGCTATTTAAAATCGTCATTGCAGTTGAATACATACTGTCGTCCTTGGGGGCCCCTCCTACTCGGGGGCCCTAGGCAACTGCCTACATTGCTTACCTTAACGCAACGGGCCTGGGCAAAACAGTAGGGGGCTCAAGGGGTCAGGGAAGCACAGACTAGTAAGTTAGCAAGAGCATCTGCCATTTCAAATTTCGAGCAGAATGAGGTATGAGCTCTCTCAAATTAGTGGGCAATAGGGCTGGGCGGTTTTGTAAAAAAAAAATGTGTATCACGGTTTTATTGGTGAAAATTGATATCACGGTTTTGTGCACGTTTTTTTTAATAAGTGGTGAAATCTCAATGTTTCTGAAGAAGACTGAAATTAAATTTAAAATTGAGATAAAATAATGACTTTAAATTAATCTCTTTTTAATCACTTTTTTCACATCAATAATGTACTTTATAATTTATAATTTATAGCTTATATTTATACCTTTATAATTTATAGTTTATATTTCCCTTAATCCTAATTAAGAGAAAACGCAGAATTACATAAAATAGGCTTTTCTGTCAGAGCCAACACTTTGTAATACTCCTCTCCACTAGGGGGCATGCTGTTCAGTCCATGAAGTGCCACAGATTTTTCAAAGAAGAAGGACTACAAGGGCTGTGGTAGCGCTACATAAAGTAGTGGTTTTGGGCTATTGTTTTCAGGACACCAGCCGCTTATTTCTCGTTCTACACCTGGCAACATTGATTTTTAGCTCCGTGTTGAGCTTGACTCACGAGTAAACAGGGGAACAGAAGCCAAAAATTACTGAAGAGCCACGGAAAGCAAACATATTTACTTGACATTGTGTGAATATTTTCATTGAATTAAAGGCCAAATGCAACCTAGAAGGTATTTTGTTTCTGTAGTTTGTGTCATATGGCGATGTATTTCGCTCCTAAATTTGTTCAAACATGTAGCAATGTATCTTGTCTACCCATAATATGCGATTAGCTACTTCAATGGTATGGCAAAACAAGCCGCATTCATAGGAGTGCAGCTGCTCACACAGTTGAGATGATTAAATACATTTAAGAATTTGAGAACTATTGTAGCCTACTAAAATGGCACCACATAGAATTGCCTTTTCATAGGTAATCGGGTAATTGAAATGTTCGTCAGGATTCATCCATGACATGTGGGTTCATCATGTTTCACGCTCACCAGCCTCGTTAGCGCAATAACCAATTACTTTTTATTACTTCAATAAATGTCTTACACTGTGTTAACAGTCCCTCGTGGAAGAGCAACAGTGGAGATGGAGCAGAGTTTAATTGAAGTGCGACATGAAGTATGAAGTTCACGCACGTAGTAGCCTGAAGTGAGATGCGGCTCATGATGGGAAAAAAAACCCTGTCTCTCATCAAAATGTGAACCGTGTGTAGGTGAAAACCGAGATCACGTTTTTTTAGCGGTATACCGCCCAGCTCTGGGCAACCAATGTTGTTGTGTGTTAGGGTGATGCCACACACCATTCATGAGGAACCACTAGGCCTACTTCATGTTGTAAACGTGCATATGTGTGTGTACATGCATGCAAACGGCGCAAGTTATAAGTAGACATCTGTGCACGTCTCTCTCTCTCTCTATCTCTTTCTCTTGCTTGCACTACCTCTCTATCTATCTGTGTCTGTGTGTGTCTGGGTCAAAGATGTCCAACATGACACTGTCCTTCAGTGCTAACAGATGCTTTTGCTTACTGTAACTGTGAAAAACATGACATTTCAAAACAATTTTTTGAGAAGTGAATGCATGAAAGCCAAGCCAAAAAACAATTTAAAAAAGTCTCTTTTTTTGCATTTACAGTAAGCAAAAGTATGCGTTGCACTGAAGGACATGGACAAATTCCAGAGCTAGGTGAAATTTAGCTTCTGCTGTGATGGACCAGCACCTGTGTAGCCATCGTTATGAATCTATACTTTCCACCCATTTACGAGGCTCAAAGTTGCTCAATACGTCATTCCACAGAGTCGCAGGGTTGTTGACATGTAAAACGAGGCATAAAGAAATATCCTAGTGCAATTAGTTTACAAACAGGGCCGTTTGTAGAGGCTATTTTACACTATTATGTATATAATTATATTTATATTTATATAAATATATTTCACATGTTATGAATGTGCAATCACAAGATTACAAAAAATATGTGCTAATAAATCCAGAAATCTATTATTTGAATGTAAAATAATGCATATTGATAGAGACCACCGGTATTTTCCTTCTCCAAATATTTGTAATGGTCCCGGTTCTTTTGCTATGCTGTAGGTGCAAGGATGGGGAAAAGGGTGTGGATCCTAAAAATAGCCACAGTTGATCCTGGGGTTTTGGGATACATTATACACTCAAGGCATACGTATATGCAAATGAACCTGGACAAGCAAGAGCAAATATTTACTTTAAAGGGACACTGTGTGAGATTTTTAGTTGTTTATTTCCAGAATTCATGCTGCCCATTCACTAATGTTACCTTTTTCATGAATACTTGCCACCACCATCAAATTCTAAGTATTCATTATGACTGGAAAAATTGCACTTTTCATACATGAAAAGGGAGATCTTCTCCATGGTCCGCCATTTTGAATTTCCAAAAATAGCCATTTTTAGCTGCAAAAATGACTCTACTTGGACCATACTAGGAAATATTTGTTTATTACTTAATAAACTTTCATGTAAAGATCAAATTTGGCAATAGGCAGCCCAGTTTCAATGAGCAGCATAGTTGCAGTACCTTTTTTGACCATTTCCTGCACAGTGTCCCATTAAAGGCCAACTTCCGATAAAACTCAGTTTTACTCACTCCCTTCGAAGATCGGACGGTCACCCCAAGTTAAACTCACTTGCAAGGCTCGGCTCTCATAGCGGTGCGTCAACTCTCCTGGCTGTGTTTCCCGGTGTTTCCCAATTTACATAAATAATGCAGAGAAACGAGCGAATCATGAAAGCCTTTCTGTGTTTCGTCACGTCGAAAGAAGGCGTTGCCCACAAAGGTTTATATCGACCCATTTATCTAAAAACATGTCGAGTAATTTTTTTCTGCTTGTTTTCAAAACAAGCAACGTCTGGTGGCCCAAAACATAGCTTAGCTTAGCTATCAGCTGGTTGCTACTCTCAGGTACACACACAGCACAAAGCCTCATACATAAAGCCAGCTCACTCTGGTTGCTCCGTGCCTGCAGCTCGCCTAGGGGTCGCTGTCGAAAGAGCACAGCCCTGAATGGAGCCTACACGCCTCCGTTGGCGCCCCTATAGTGCAGTACCACCCGGGGAAGTGGCGACTCTGTTTCCCATTACATTCTCTCCAAGAACTGGAGGACTGAGCCAATCAGAGACGCGTTTCTTCGAGAGCAGGAGGAGTGAGCCAATCAGAGACGCATTTCCACGAGAAACATGGAACACTCTCTCGTTTCTCCACAAGCCACCTTGCCAGCTTGCAAAAACGTCTTGAAACAAAGCAACCAGAACGTTTTTTAAAACAGGACCAACGCGTAACACATTCAATAACAATTGGGAACACGGCAATATTACTTAAATTACGTTGAGAGGCGATCTTTAAGCAACAGGTTCTACCAATTTCCTGTGATTATTAAAAGGTCAATCCAGAACCCCAAAATGCTGCTAATGGAAAAAACTGTTACTCAACTGCGTAGCTTAATTGCTTTACTCTGAAATAATGCTTCACAGTTCTACATGTAGCATGTTGGATGTGTGGTTGTGCGCCTTTAACGCGCACCAATTGCCAGTGCAGAATTCTCTTTAAAAAGAGAGCACAGGCTACTGCAAAATGGATGGCGTGTTTGTGGCAGGTGTGTGTGTGTGTGTGTGTGTGTGTGTGTGTGTGTGCTTCACTGAAAATGTGCTGTGTGTGTGATGTGTCGTGTGTGTGTGTGTCGTGACGCTGTGTGTTACAGTTTGGTTGGAAAGGGGGGTCCACGCGCACCCCCCGGCTTTTTTTTCGCCACCTGTTTTTTTTGTATCTTTAGAGTGTCTACTTCCAGAATCTGCCAGGTGCCAAGCTGAAATAATGTCCCATGGCCTTCCTTTTTAACCATTTAATGCACCTGACAGGAACCCAACAGATTGAAGCAATGACAGAGAATAGGTCATAACTTTTGAAGTAAACTACATACAGAGACAAATTAACACATTTTCCCATACAATATTGACCTGAGGAATGAATTTAAGTTGTTGTTTTTGACTTTTGACAACATTTAAACGGCATATTTGCTCAGAAACAGCAATAAAATGACCCAAAATATGTAGACACTCAACTATCTTTTCATTCTTTTGAGTTTTGTTGTCTCTTTTTCACCACCTGCTCTTCCTTTATCATTTGCAGTGTAAATGTGAGTATTATATCGCGTATTAAGCTGAAATTATGACCCCCAGTCTCCATTTTTGACCCTTTAATGCACCTGACTGAAACCCAACAGACTGAAACAATGATACAGAATAGGTCATAACTTTTGAAGTAAACCACATACAGAGACAAATTAACACATTTACCCTCACAATATTAACCTGAGGAATGCTATTAAGTTGTTGTCTTTGACATTTCACAACATTTGAACAGCATTTTTGGTCATAATCGGCAATAAAATGGCCTAAAATATGTAGACACTCAAGTATCTTTTCATTCTTTCGAATTTTATTGTCTTTTGTCCACCACCGGCTCCTCCTTTATCATTTGCAGTGTACATGTGACTATTATATCAGGTTTAGGCCGAAATAAGGACCCACAGTCTCCATTTTTAACCCTTTAATGTGCCTGACTGGAACAGATTGAAACAATGATACATAATGGGTTATAACTTTTGAATTAAACTATATACAGAGAAAAATTAACACATTTTGATATACAATACTAAGCTGAAGAATTAAATTAAGTTGTTGATTTGACATTTGACAACATTTAAACTTATAATACTTTATAAAAAGACGTAGTGTGGGTTGACTTTTGAAGTAATCCACAAAGATAAGAAAAGCTAACCCATTTTCCATACAATACTGAACCAAGAAATGCAATGAAGCACTTGTGAAGGACTGTCATCAACGTTTAAACCGTGTTCCTGGACAAAAATAGCATTAAAATACCCAAAATGTGTAGAAAATAAGCAGTCTTTTTTCATTCTTTCAAGTTTTATTGGGTGCTTCTCATTGCTCGTTTAAAGTATACATTTGATTATGTTATTGAGTTTCAGATTGAAACAGTATCTCATTTTCAAAATATATCTTCCACTTAATAACCAACTAGCACCATCATCATTCAGCTGTTCAAGAAACAAAGGAGGCTTCTTTAAGACTTATTAGCAAAACCTTCAAAAAATGTGAGGTAATGGCACATCCCAAAAAGCAATTGCCGTGGGTGCAGGACATAAAAGAACACACAAGAAAAAAGGAAAGACTAAGACACTGACAAACTTTGACAAATCTGGTCACTTTGGATCAAGTTTGTGCATTATCCTGGTAGTCATGCACCTACAAAACACTAGTGTGGATGGGTTGCTTGCTGCTGCGATCCTCCAAAATAGAATGACAGTTTAATTTCTATAGATTTTAGGGCTTTTTTAAAAGGCAGTTTTTGTCCAGAAGCGCATTTAAAAGTTGATAAAAGGCCAAAAATTGTTCATTGCATTCCTTGGGTCAGTATTGTATGGGAAAATGGGTTACCTTTTCTCTGTACTGTGGTTTACTTCAAAAGTTAACCTCCATTGAAAGAAATAAAGTGAAAGCCCATTGGGAAACTCCAACTCCCATTGTCATTGTGACACAGCACTCCACAGCACACAAGTGAACACTGCACACAATGAAATTGCATTTATGCCTCACCCGTGCAAAGGGGCAGCCCTCAGTGACGCCCCTGGGGAGCAGTGCGGCGGGACGGGTCCATGCTCAGGGTACCTCAGTCATGGAGGAGGATGGGTGAGAGCACTGGTTGATTACCCCCACCAACCTGGCGGGTCGGGAGTCGAACCAGCAACCTTTGGGATACAAGTTTGACGCTCTAACTGCTTACCCATGACTGCCCAAATTACCCATGACTGCCCAATGAATTGTATCATTGTTGCAATCTGCTAGTTCCATTCAGGTCCATTGAAGGGTTACAAATGAACCCTGTGGGTCATTATTCCAGCTTATTATATGGTGTGACGTCATCGGTCGAATGCTCCATTCATTTCAGTGGGGCTCCCCAACGTTCGCACGTCTGTTATTTTTCGATAACGGACGGGTTGGTCTATAACAGACCGCTGTCAATGGCAACAAGACTTTTCACTGCTAAAGCGACTTTTCAACAAGACTCTAATCAGCTGCTGTGATAGACAACACCTGTTGTCCTGGCTACCTAGCTGTTGCCTAGCGGTGTTCCACAACGGCACTGTTTTGTTTTGCGCAGCAACAATCTTTTGACATGAAAAACTATAAAACTTAACATTAAATAGGCCTAAAGAAATGTCCCCGCCATGTGTGAATCATTCAAGTATATCCATACAATAAGCGGGTTAACGTTCTGCGAGTCGGTCGCTTTGTGAGAACACTGTGCACTTGTCTACTGCCGCTACAGCTTCTCTCTGTCGTGCTGCTATTCCACGGTAGCGACCTTCTCGCCGAACGTTAACCCCTACTTAATACTCTTAATACACTTTTTAATGTAAATTATGAATGAAGAGCAGGTGTTGAAAAATAAATATAACCCAAAAGAATGAAAAGATAGGCCTACTTGAATGGCCATTTCATTGCCAATTATGACCAAAAATGCAGTTCAAATGTTGTCAAATGTCAAAGACAAGAACTTAATATCATTCATTGGGTCAACATTGTATGGGGAAATGTGTTAATCTCTCTGTATGATGTTTACATCCAAAGTTATGACCCATTCTGTATCATCTGCCGGTTTCCAGTCAGGCACATTAAAAGGTTAAAAATGGAGACTGTGGGTCATTATTTCAGCCTAAAACCCGATATAATAGTCACATTTACACTGCAAATGATAAAGGAATAGCAGGTGGTGGACAAAAAGACAATAAAACTCAAAAGAATGAAAAGATACTTGAGTGTCTACATATTTTAGGCCATTTTATTGCCGATTATGACCAAAAATGCTGTTCAAATGTTGTGAAATGTCAAAGACAACAACTTAATAGCATTCCTCAGGTTAATATTGTGAGGGTAAATGCGTTAATTTGTCTCTGTATGTGGTTTAGGCCTACTTCAAAAGTTATGACCTATTCTGTATCATTGTTTCAGTCTGTTGGGTTTCAGTCAGGCGCATTAAAGGGTCAAAAATGGAGACTGGGGGTCATAATTTCAGCTTAATACGCGATATAATACTCACATTTACACTGCAAATGATAAAGGAAGAGCAGGTGGTGAAAAAGAGACAACAAAACTCAAAAGAATGAAAAGATAGTTGAGTGTCTACATATTTTGGGTCATTTTATTGCTGTTTCTGAGCAAATATGCCGTTTAAATGTTGTCAAAAGTCAAAAACAACAACTTAAATTCATTCCTCAGGTCAATATTGTATGGGAAAATGTGTTAATTTGTCTCTGTATGTAGTTTACTTCAAAAGTTATGACCTATTCTCTGTCATTGCTTCAATCTGTTGGGTTCCTGTCAGGTGCATTAAATGGTTAAAAAGGAAGGCCATGGGACATTATTTCAGCTTGGCACCTGGCAGATTCTGGAAGTAGACACTCTAAAGATAAAAAAAAAAACAGGTGGCGTAAAAAAAAGCCAGGGGTGTGCGTGGACCCCCCTTTCCAACCCTACTATTAAGACTGACGAAGTCTCCAGCTAATTGCTGACTTGATCCACTCGCGTAGGGTGCCCTGGTATGTAGCCTTGTGTTTTCACCATGTTAGATTTTGGTCTATATTATATGCATGTGGCCTACATTTCTTACTTGGTGTCTTAATAGGTGAAGGACTGAATGTTGTCGCGTTTTTCCCCTGCCGCGGTTGGGAGTCTATGTGTGTCTCATCGATCGGGGTAGGTAACAATCATTTCTCCATTTGATCTCTACCTCTGTCATGCATTGTCTTAGTCATGTGTTCTCTGTCACTTTCTGTGTGTGCAGGTGTTGGCCCCCTCTTCGTCGATGTAGCTGTTAGACGCGGCGGGCTGCTGTTTAGTGTCTGGATTAATTAGATGTGCCGAGTGCTTGTGTGTGCGTAACGTTTGGAAGTGGTTGCGTGAGTGCGTGTCTGGTGCTGTTTTTATACTTTTGATTTAATCTGGATGGTGCTCTTGAATGAGTGCATTTCCCGTTCATTGTATTTTTGTTATCTGTTTTTGTTTGTTATTTTCTGATTATATGTGTTTTACCACACTGATGCCCAGTCTCCTCCCATTGCCCAGATAACCCGGCTCCTCAAGCTTCCTGGTTGCAGTGTCGTAGTGCAAGGTGCCCTCTTGGTGCCGTAGTTTGAATTGGTTGCAGTCTCAACAGAGTGGGTTGATTTGTGTTCCCATAATTATAACTACTGGTGTGCTGTGTATTTCGGGGGTGGTTACGGTGCTTTTGTATTTTATTAGAAGCTCACGGGGTATGGACATTCTGTGGTCATCTGGGATAACGCGTCAGTGATTGTGGGAACTGGTTGTGTTACTCATTTGTTTGATTTCTTCGATCTGTGTATTCCAGTCGTGTATACCACATCCGACACATTGTTTGTTACACCTGAACCCTTTTATACATCGGAAATATTTATAAGAACGGAAAATAATAAAAGAAGAGAATTAACTGTTACCCTGCATTCTGTCTCTGCCTCCTAAAACAAACCTGTTGTGCCTTTGTTACTATTCATTTCAGGTTTTCAGGTTTATTTATTTAAAAAGGGACAGCATATATTACCAGCATTTAGACAAAAATGCTAAATACACAAGATTATAGCCATGAGGCTAATTTCCATCTTTTGTCCCTTGACAGGTTTGATGTTCCAAAACTAAAAATACACAGTTATAGTACACAATTGGAAAATTATAGTCAAAGATATGTCACACAGTTTAAAAAATAAATAATACAAAATACAGTTACAAGATAAAATACCCAAATAAGTTAAAGAACAGCTGCCAGTAGTAGCCTAACTATGGGAAATTATGTTGACAGCATTGAGAATCTAATAACCACAATTTTAACTGTTTGCTGAATGTGTTTACTGTTGGCAGTGCTTTAATTTTACTGGGAATTGTGTTCCAGGTGTGAGAGACTCTGTAAGAGAAAACAGCCTGACTAAAAGCGCTCTTTCTAAATGGAACAGAGCAATCACCCCTGGAACTGGCTCTGGTAGCCCTATTTATACTTTTTGTAATAAATATCTGTAGAGGAGGAGGGGCCAGGCCATGGAGAATTTTATATAATAAAATTGAGTCATTATATTTAATGTAGTTATCCCAGTCCAACAGTTTATGTTTTTTCAGTACTTTACAGTGATGATAAGTTTTGGGCTTTCTATCCAAGATTTTCAGTGCTTGTTTGTATAATGTTTTAATGGCTTTTAAGGTTGTGACATTTGCTGATGCCCAACTAGTTAGACAGTAGGACATATGTGACATAATCATTGCGTTAAAATACAGTGTAGCTGACTCAAAGGTTAAATTATTCCTAATGTACCTGAAATTAGCTAGATTAAATTTTATTTTGCCTATTCAATATTCTGGGTGGTGAAATTCCAGTGGCGTAGTCGTGTAATTATATGCATAAAATTAGTAAATCATTTCTGGGCTAATCATCATACGGTCCACCTGACTACATACACATATTCGGACATGAAGGCTGTCTTGCAAAAATGGCATTCAACCACACCGTGAGTAGGATTGGGTGCAGGGTTACCAGCTGTATCCGATCATTTCCAGCCCCAAAAATGCTCAAAAACTGCTTGGAGGCACTAAATGCTGCCACATTTGAACCAAATTGTATTTATTTCTATGCCCATAAATGTACATCAAAACCCGCCCAATGCTTTTGACAGTTTTTACCTGCAGACGGCCATCTTAAGCAGCCCAATTGGACTGAAAACACTGGCAATACTGATTGGGTGTCTTGCTGGAGGAAACCTTCAGAAACCTCAGAGAGGGTTCTATGGACATGACAAGAGAGTGACTTTTCCGGGTGGTACTGCACTCTCAGGGCGCTAACGGAGGAGCGCAAACTGACTCCATTCAGAATAAATGGGCTGCGCTCGCTAAACAACGCCTCTAGGTGAACTGCAGGCATGGGTTGAATAGCGAGTGGGGTGGCTGTTTGTAGACCGGCTGTGGAGACGTTTAGGAAAAAGGGGAGTTGAACCAGAGGACCTCTACTAACTGATCCACGGTCACTCTAATCTGGTTTCCTTCCACCTCGTCTTATGTGATCAATTTGATCAAACTATTCATTTCAGTTGTGTAGAAGAGCCTTTAATTGGCTGAATAGTAGTAAAACAGCAAAGGCATTACAGATATGTTTTAAATGGTTGTCCTTTTATTTATTATTAAAACATGGAACAAAAGTAACATAGGCAGGAAAATGAGTAAGATCTATATTACTTATAGTATAGTAGAACTATAGTACACAAACCACTGAGTAAAGTGTTTCCTTATCTTTGTTAGGTTTTTCTTTCATTGTACCTACACTACCATTCTTACAACAACCAAGGAATTACATTCTGGTTTAAGCAGATGATAAACATGACACTGAAATTTGAAAATATTTGAAAATAATGTCTATATTTTGACTACTACCTTGTAGGGACCACTTACGGTGACAAAATATGTTTACACAGGAAAAAGAAAATAAAGGACGGATACCTCCCTCAACCTTACTTTGCATGGAGCAGAAAAGAAAGGAAAATCACAGAACATGCCTGAACCTTGATTACTACTTGAACACAAACTCCTATAGGCTACTGATTGTGTATGAGGCCCCTACAGTAGAGCAGGGCCTGGTGGGTTGTCTTTCTCACCCCTGGCAGCAGCCTAACCTCACATACAGTGAGTCCAATATGTATTTGATCCCTTGCTGATTTTGTTGGTTTGCCTACTAACAAAGACATGATCAGTCAATAAATGTTATGATAATATGTATTCTAATATGGAGAGACAGAATATCAAAAATAAAATCCAGAAATTAACTGAAGAGAATATATATTAATTTATTTCCATTTCATCGAGCAAAATAAGTATTTGATCCTCTGCCAACTGATTACAGTTCCGGGCCCACAGACCAGATGGGCACTTCCAATCAACTTGTCATCTGAATTAAAGACACCTGTACATACTAACATGCATAAAAGACACATTGAATCAGCAGAATCAGTCCATAGTATGAGTGAATCAGTCACACTCCAACCTCACCAGCATGGGAAAGACCAAAGAGTGGTCAAATGATATCTGGGACACGATTTTAGACCTGAACAAAGATTAAATGGGCTGCAAAGCCATAAGAAAGAGACTGGGTATTAATGACCCAGCTGTTGATGCATTTCTTCCAAAATGTGAGGAATACAAAATGACTATCCATCAGCCTGTCTGGGGTTCTATACAAGATTTGACCTTTTGTAGGGATTTGATAATCATGAGAACAGAAAGAAATCACCCTAGAGCTATACGGTATGAACTAGGCAATGATATCAAAGCTACTGACCAAAATCACTGAGAAAACAACTGGTAGCACTTAATGCCACAGAGGTTTAAATTCCTGTAGTGCACACATGGTACCTTTACTTCAGAAGGAACCTGTGCAGTCCCACTTGAGGTTTGCCAACGGACATCAGACTGCTTTAGGATATGATAAGGAGGTGCTGTAGTCAGATGGAACCAAAATCAAGATGTTTGGCATTATCACAATTCAATGTGTTTTGAGAAAGAGTACTACTGTCTATGATCCCAAGAACACCCTCCTCACCATCATGCATGAAAGTGGTATCATTACGGTTTGAGGGTGTGTGTGTGGCCAAGGCACAGGACAACTTCACATCGTCAACGAATGGATGGAGGGAGACATGTAATGTGCAATCCTGAGTGCAAACGTCCTTCCCTCCACCACTACACTGAAGGGTGGGTCATTTTTGGATCTCCCAACATGACAATAATACACAACATACAGTCAAAGCAACGAAGGAGTGGCTCAATAAGAAGCATATTAAAGTCGTGAAGTGGCCTAGACACTCTCCAAATATTAACCCTATAGTAATTCTATGGAGAGAACTGAACCTCCCATTTTCCAAGCTACAGCCACAAACTATTAATGTTTTAGAGATAATGTGCAAAGAAAAATGGGCAAAAATATTTTCTACTATATGCACAAACATTGTCATCAACTAAAAGAAGCATCTGACCTCAGTGCTAGACAACTAGGGCTTTGCCACAAAGCACTTTATCTTCTTTAGCTAGAGGGATCAAATACTTATTTGCCTAAATTAAATACAAATAAATTAAAATATATTATTTTAAGTTATTTTCTGGAATTTATTTTTGATATTCTGTCTCTCCATGTTTGAATACATATTATCATAAATTTATAGACTGATCATGTCTTTATTAGTGGGCTAACCGGCAAAATCAGAAAGGGATCAAATACATATTGGACTCACTGTATCTCTCTCTCTCTCTCTCTCTCTCTCTCTCTCTCTCTCTGTCCTCACTGGTAATAATATCTTGTATCTTCTAGGGATGCAAACGATTAATCGACGTTAATCGATCAATACGTTAATCGATTAAAAAACATTAATCGCAATTAATCGACAATTCAATTGACGAGACCCAGGTGAAATGGGCATGTGAAGAGTGTGTGTGAAGAGGGGTGTGAATAGTGGGAATATTTAAATCACCTTTGGATTAAAGAATTTAAATAGAATTAATCTTAATGTGGTATTTTGTCTCATTTTTTATATATATTGTTTTAGATTTAGTAGTTTTTTTGTTCAAGAAACATTGAGATTTCGGGGGGAAAACGCTGCTTATCAACTAATCGTAAGTCGATCGATACGGCCATCAACTAATGATTAATGAATTAATCAATAATTTGCATCCCTGGTATCTTCACATAGCCTCGTAACATCAGAGGCCGCTGTCTTCCTCTTCCTCCTCCTGATGATGAAGACGGCACCAATCACCACCAATGCCAGCACAGCCACACCTCCCACAACAATGCCAGCCATCTCCCTTACAGCCATCTCATATAGTGCAGGTTCAGTTGTAAGTTTAGGAACATTTCATATAGATTTTTCCATTCAGCATTTTTTTTACTTCTAGGACCCCCCCGAATACAAATCCACCTGTTTCCAATTTTTTCCTTAATATTTAGTGGCAAATCCAAGATGGCTGCCATTGTGTACAGAACATTCGCCATTAATACTGTTTTAAGGATTGCATTTCCTCAGTTAATCTTTTTTTTCATTTCCAGGACAACATTTCATAGAAAACCACTTGTTTCCAATGTTTTGCTTGTTTTTTAGTGGGAAAATCAAGATGGCTGACATCATATTTGGCAAAATTGGCATATTTAGTATTTTTTAAGTCTATTCAGCCATTTTTGTAGCCTGATAAACCAGACTAAATGTGGATGTCTAATTTAGTCTGGCCTCGATGCATAATACATCCGAAGATTGTTGATGAGAACAACCTTCCCTCAAAACCCTGCTCGCTTTGATTCAAAACACATCTTTGCGTTGTAATTGGTTTGCCAGATTCATGGCATTCTGGCTTCATTGAATCATTATGCGAGGCCAGACCCACCCGTAGACAAAACATTTTGCCGTCCAGCGGGTGGCGCTGGTTCACCAGGCTACCAGTGTTGACTTTTATTGGTAATATTTGTTACATGACTGAAGTCAGCCATCACATAAACTAAATCCATTACAAAATCCAAGATGGCCGACATTTCATATAGCAAAATCAATATTAACATAATGCTTTCAGGTCTATAAAGCCATTCATTTGTGAATTTAAGCACATAAGATTTTGTGCAGGTCCAAAACAGGTACCTGTTATGCAGTGCTACCTGTACAGTAGCATTGCATATGCACTGGTTTGGCTGCCTATGTCAAGGCCAAGGCCTACAAAGTTGCTTCAGGGTCGGCTTCAGCTTATCTGAAGGCTATGAAACCAAATGTTCTGCCTGGGATGCTGCATTCCTCCAATTCCAACAATCTTGCCATGCTCTCAGACTGCTCACAGAACTAGGCTCTTTGGCATGGCAGTCAATGTACACCCATGACCCTAGTAATGGCCAAATTATCATACCTTTGTAAGACCTTTGGCATCATGAAGTATTGGTGGCACAAGTGTGAATGTAAATTGTGTCTGCCTCCAGAAATTTTGGGCCCCACAAAAGATTTGATTTTTGGGCCCCCATAAGGGCCCCTGTCAGTGCTGTCAGTGCTTGGCGCCCATGTCTGCCTCAACGATGCTACAGAGTATTCTCTCTATATTAATGTGTGGAATGAGGTAGTCCTATTGCCCACTCTTCTGGATAGTTCTATGAAATGAATTAATAGGATTTTTTTGTACTTCCTGATCAGTCTATAGAGTTTAGTTGGAGGCAACTGGCCTTTTTTTTGCAACTGGCAAATTGCAAGCCAATCTTTGCGCACAACATTTAAGTTGTCACCCCAAACTTCAGATGTTCTTCCTCTGAAACTGAGGATGGACAGAGGGCTCCACTCCTGTCATGAAACACACCGGCTCGATCTGCTGCTATGCTATTGAGATCAGGGGTCAGTTCAGATATAGATGAGATCTAGGTTATTTGCTAGTTCAAGGGTTTTTGGACACCATATTGAATTTTGGCAAAATATGAGATAAATGTTGATAACATTTCATGTAATGACAGTTATGTGTCTATCAAAATATTACCAATAGGCGTACAATACTGCAGAATGGCTTTATAGACGGTAGCCCCTTAATGCACGCCTTACCTCCTGTGGCATGCTGTAATCATTGAAAGTTAACCACCATAGTACTACACTGCTATGACAGTACACAGGGCCATTACTAATGCACTAAGACTTGCTCATTGCCTTTCTGGTAACAGAAAATGTATAACGACACGTCTTAATGGATTAAAAGTAGAGATGTACAGGATCCAAGATCCGGTTCCGGATCCGGCAGGATAATAGGGTTTTTCACAGGATCCGGATCCGGCAGGATCTTAAGCAGTGGATCTGGTATCCGGCAGTTACCTAAAAATCAGTATCTGGTGCATCTCTAGGTTTTTCAGTCAGTCTTTCACTACCCCAATTGCTGCATGGAGTGAACGAACTTTGGAAGCGGCCAGTGCAGGCAGTGTGGCAGTCAGCCAATGAGTCTTAAAAATAGCCAACGTAATAAAAAGGGCCCACATGTGCGAGTTGGCTATGTGTTTCAACCCTTTCATAGGATCCGGTATCCGGTTCCGGATCCGGCAGGATCTTAAGCAGTGGATCCGGTATCTGGCAGGATCCTAAAAATCAGGATCCGGTGCATCTCTAGTTCAAACACGAAAATGTCCTTGTTTTGCTATAATGTCAGCAATCTTGGATTTTGCTTCTGAAAGTTAAAGGGAAAATAAAAACAAGTTGTTTTGTTCAGAGGGGGTCTTACAAATAAATAGGATAAGACACATTACCTGGTCTTAAAAAGAGCCGTTCAATGCCTTTTCTGATGTCATGTTGAATTTTTGCAACAGATTGAATAATTTTTGAATGAAGTTCATGTAATGGCTGACTGAGCAGTCCTTCATCCATCGTGAATATTACAAATACAAGAAAAAAACAATGACTTTACACTTTACACTCTACACCAAATACATAATTTATGCTATATGTCATGTCAGCCATCTTAGATTTTGGTACTAAAACTTAAGGGGCGGGGGTGGAAACAGGTTGTTTTTTGTTCAGGGGGTGTAAGAAATATAAAATACACCAATTCCAAAAATGTATATGACATGTTTCTTTCAATTACATTCAATTGTGTTAGAATATGACCATATATCCGCCATCTTGGATTTTGGGCGTTTCCACTTCAGAAAAAAAATGGAAAAAGGTGGATTCGAAGACTATGAGGTCTGTAGTTGATAAAAAACACAAATTGGAAAAATCTATATGAAATGTTCCTAAACCTTATTTTTGGGACAATTGAACCTGCACTAATAGTTGTTCATCTGTTCAGCTACCCCTTGGACATCAAATGCCTTGGCCATTTTCCACATATTGGTGTCATTGACTCGTACCCAGGCTTTGTCCCCCTCTGTTATGACAACCACAGTGTCTGTGGTCATCCCATTGATGATGGGTGGGCAGGTGAATGGTGGCAGGTGTATCGGCAGCAGCTGCCCACCTGTGAAGATGCCCGACTGGACGCAGTAGAGCACCTCACACCCATCACTGATGGCAGCCAGGTGCTGGCTGAAATTGGGTGGGCAGCGACGTTGGCCGCACTGTAAAAAATGCCTGTTGAAATTACGGCAAAAAACTGTCAAATTGCAACAGTCAGGGACCGTAAAATGTAAAACAGTTTATCTCTGTACTAAATATGGCAAGCCACTATTTAGTCAAAAAGCGCTACATAACTTTATTTTTGATAGGTGTCATATGTAGAAAATACTGGACTGTTCTCTGTAAACGAAGATATTGGAAAATACCGTTAAGTGAGATGAAGTAGTCAAGAAACGGTACATAACTTTATTTTTCACTGGTGTCAATATGTACAAAATACTGAACTGTTCACTGAAAAGAAAATATTGGAAAATACCGTTAAGTGAAGATGAAGTAGTCAAGAAACGGTACATGACTTTATTTTTCACTGGTGTACACATATGTACACAGCAAATTTGCCAGAGTTCGATTGATCAGAGTTAGACTGGTGTTAAACTGAACTTCCCATTTGCTCTTTGATGTAAAAGTGCCCTTCAGCAGAGGTGTCTTTTAGTGTTTAAAAGTGAGCTAGAAAGTGAGGCCTAACAGCAATTGCTGACATAGGGTAATTAATTAATAATTCAATAATTTAATAATAGGCCTACTTTTCATTTAATAATTAATACTACTACTAATAATGATAATTTGCATAAATAATACTACAACCATGTATAATGAGGCCAACACTATCTGATGTAATCCCCCCCCCCCCAAAAAAAAAGAAAGGCCCTGAAAAGTGTGTGTGTAGGGGGGGGGTGGGTTGTTGCGCTCCATGCGGCTCTCCTCCTGACTTTTTTCCCCTAATGTGGCTCTTGAGGAAAAAATAGTGAGTATCACTGGGCTAGTATAATCTGAAAAAGTCTACCTGGGACAGTAATCCCTTGAGCTCTTAGAAGTAGCCCAGTCTATTTGAAACTGTCATTCTACCCCATCCGAATCAATCTATCAATCAATTCCTGACCTCACCTGAGTGCCAAGGGCTGTCATGCAATGATTAACTTACTGCCTGCACCTGCCAAATGCTTCATCACTCGGGTCACATGGTTCACTTGAACATGTATTTAAACAGGGACTGTTGCATTGTACTGCTCACTGGTTGCTAGCTAGCTAGCTGGCTGGCTGTAAGGCCGGCTGGCCGGCTGGCTGGCTGCTGGCCTGCCCTCACCTGGCCGGCCCGGCTAGCAGGTCACGTTGTAAGGGTGGCTGCATGGTGGCTTGCTAACTAGCTTGTTTGTTAGCTTGCTTGCCCCGCTAGCTTTGGCCTTCATTTTCCTTAAGGTTATTTTCAGGCCTTTTTTAAATAAAGAATGGATTTGCATACCCTTCATTGATGATACTAGAGTGGTCCACCTGCCTGCACTAGACAATCTGGCAATTGGACATTTATTTAGGTATCTAATTAAGTTGATGTTTATTGGACTCCAATGAGTAGAATCAGTCTAATCAGTTGTCTGTGATTGCAACTCTATAATTGGACTCACCTGAGTATAATTAGTCCAATCAGTTGTCTGATTGTAACGCTATAATTGAACTCACCTGAATATAATCTGTCCAATCTGTTTTGGCAACCACTGCTGCCATAATTTTACCGTAAAATGTAAAAAAAATAATACCGTTATTTATTTAACGGTAGGCTTTGGCAACCACTGCTGCCATAATCTTACCGTAAAATGTAAAAAGGAAATATACCGTTATTTGTTTAAAGGTAGACTTTGGCAACCACTGCTGCCAGCAATTTTCCGTAAAAACAACAGTTCTTTTTTTACTGTGCGCCCATGAGCGGATTTCCAGCCTCGCAGCTGAAGAATCCCCCGAAAGGCACTGAGAATCGTGTACCGGCCTCGTAGTCTTTACTCAAACAGAGCATCAGACCGGTTGTTAGCAGTTTGAGTGGGTTGTACTGGGGAGGACAGCTGCGGGATTTAGTCAAAGGGTTGTCCATTGAAGGGCTGTAGAGGCCACCAAACAGGAAGCCAGAGACCGTCTCGGTTTCCTCCACTGTGGAGCACCAGTAAGTCTCGATGTTGGCACGTCTGATACGATAGACATCACTGCACACATTTTTGCAGCATGTTTGGATTAGCCAACACTTTTCGCACTCCTGGTGGCATTCGTAACGAGTGTAGCCTTCTTCCATCATCTGTGATCGCAACAAGGTTTCCTGGTAGGGCTCCTGACATGTGTAGTTGCCAGTTTCTGGGTTATTCTGCCCCTGCACTTCGCAAATCAAATGTCCATCTTCAGTGATCTGGGTGCAGCGTTGATAAATGCCACCAAATGTTGGGTTAGTTGCAGGCCCTTCACAGCTGCCGTCATCCACATTGGCCTGAAAGTTGAAATTCTTTGAATCTGGCTTGACACACCCTGGACGTGTGTTAACAGTGTAATAACGCTTGACAGCTTGGCGAACTGACCAGGCCAGTTTCCCAACAGTTGGTTCTGGCATGTTGGGGAACACAGCCTTGGTGATAAAGTAGTGGAGAGGCATACCCGTGCGGTCTATGGCTGCCAGATTGTTTACGATGCTTTCTTGCCACTTTTGCAGAGTGATTCCAGGGTAGAATGGTGCTCCACCATGGCTCACTGTCAGTGAGTATGTGACATTCCCCTCATAGTTGCTCATATTCCCCTGCACATCTTTGCTGCCAATTTTAAAGTTCACTTTGTTGAAAAAGCTCTGTCCGGCTGATGCTGAGACTGAGTGAGTAGATTTGTCCACGTTAGACACATAAGAGGCTTGAAGGTATTCCTCCATCACCAATGAAGCTCCTGCTTCGATAGTTGTTATCACGTGGGTGCCATAGTGTAGGATCAGCTTCTCTGAAAGGTAAGCTGCTAGGCGTGTTTGGTTGTTTTCTATGGCGTCAGCAATTTCCATGGCCTGATGAGTGAAGCGAGAGTCCAGGGTGAAGCCTGGGTACGCTTTCACAGTATAGAGATGGTTCCGCACCTATGGGAAAATTTGGGAATGTGTAAATGAGCAATCTGTCTTTTGACTGGTATAAATAAGCAACAAATAGCCTCATATAAATTGCATGCAAGCAACAACTTGAGGAAATTCCATATAGACATGCTGGATGTTTCCATGAATGAGCAACCAAGGTAGAGCCCCTTCCAACATTACTGATTTAAATGGCAGAATACCACCAAGGAATTTCATCCCACTTAAAACCATGTTTGGCTATCTCATCTAATTATATCCCCGAAACGCACTAGGTCTTTCGTGTTAACGCGAGTTTTGAACGGGTGGTTGGATTTGTCCCAGATTGGGTGTGTGAATGCTCTAGGGTAGGATCATGAACTGATTAGAGTTTGGAGGTCAACACTTTCAAGATGGCCGAATTTTTGTTTGGTCTATAACTTCTGACCGGGTGGATGGATTTGTCCAAGATTTGTTGTGTGAATGCTCTAGGGTAGGGTCATGGACTGATTCGAGTTTGGAGGTCAACACTTTCAAGATGGCCGAATTGAAAATCGCTGAATTTTTTTTTGGCCCTTAACTTCTGACCAGTTGGATGGATTTGTCCTAGAATGGTGTGTTAATGTTCTAGGGTAGATTCATGAACTGATTAGATTTTGGAGGCCAGCACTTTCAAAATGGCAGAATTTTCATTTGGTCCTTAACTTCTCGGTGGATTGATTTGACCAGTAACACCTTATTTTAATGGTTCACCATTTCAGTGAATCTACCACATTAGGTACAGTGTAATAACCAGTGTAACAATATGCAATACCATGTAATACCACTTACCAGTGTAACCAGTGTAACAATATTTAATACCATGTAATAGGCCTACTAGTGTAATACCAGTGTAACAATATGCAATACCGTGTCATACCACACACAAATACATGATGTATGTACAAAATTGGTACATGGTGTTACACTGGTATTACATGGTATTAAATATTGTTACACTGGTTATTACACTGTACCTAATGTGGTAGATCCACTGTAATAGTGAACCATTAAAACAGTGTTACCATTTGCCACATTTTTTTGCTTCATTTTCTCAATAGTCGTTTGGTTTTAAGCCTATGCACGTCATTGATCTATGATATTAAATATATTTGTTTTATATTTTGTATTTATCATATATGTTTATAAAAAGGTGGACAGGAGTGGTAGGAATGATGGGGGACTGGAAGCGTCGCGTTTTGGGGATATTTCTTAAGCAGTCGAAGGCGACTGCACAGGCCAACTTATTACATAACTTAACGGTTAGTTGCCTGCTTTGATGGAAATGAAGACACTTACTTGTACATGGGCAGTGACAGAAGACTCCCTGTCTTGGTGCGTCTTCATGCGTTCATTCTCCAAGGAGAACTTTCCATTGAGAACGGGGAAGAAAGACGCTTCTGCGTTGATGGAACGGGATGTGGTGCTGCGCTGGTCTAGCCATGAGGTGATGATGTCAGAGTTAGTCTCTACTCTACTGACTTTCTGTGGAATCACAAAAACTTCGTCAGGAATGAGGTAGACTCCGTCCTCTGTCGTTTGGCACTGGGAATAGCTGAAGTTCATCACTCTTCCCATGTCCAGATTGCGGAGGTTGTCCCATCCTCCACCTGGTAACACCTCTAGAGCCCTGAGTGCCCCGTTGCTACGGCATTCTCGCAGTCCATTACTTTGATGGGAAAGTGGATAACCGCTGATGCTACTGAGAGCCAAGACAAGGTAGGTAAGTACGAGATGCAGAGCCATGGTTCCCTGAAATGAGACACTCACAAGACTGGGCAAGGTTTAAATACAGTAGCAGAGAGAATGATGGTTGAGTTTCACTTGCGTTTCTCCTGAAACCACAGAACAGAGTGGGCATGTTTATGTACCTGCACATAACAGGGAATAAAAGGGCAGAGGGAGTGTGAGACTACTGTGCCCTTGTGTACTGTTTGTGACCTCAGGGACTGTTACTAGGCCACACACGCACAGACACACACTATGCAAACACACACACACACACACACACACACACACACACACACACACACACACACACACACACACACACACAGAGAGAGAGAGAGAGAGAGAGAGAGAGAGAGAGAGAGAGAGAGAGAGAGAGAGAGAGAGACTGTATCACTGTATTTAGTACCAGGAGGCAGGGGCATATACACAGTTGAAGGCAAGGCAAGTTTATTTGTATAGCACACCTCATACACAGATGCAGTCCGAGCTGGACTGGGACCACAAACCGGCCTGGGCAACTTTGGCTTATACCAGCCCTTCACCTTCACCCCAATACTACAGTTATGATGGGCTGAGTCCACTGTATATTAAGCATGCACCTATGGGCTGCCCATCTAAATTGTGGGCCGGTCTATGATGGACAAAAAAACCCCGAAAGCATTGGCCCCTAAGGACCGTTGACAGACCGGGTGAATTCCCTGTATGCCAGGTTACCAATCCAACCCTGAATACAGTTCAATGTGCGTCACAAAAAATAAAGTAAAAGGTATAAAGAAAACACAAAATTTTACAAAGAAAGCATTAAATGATTAGAATACAAGAAACTTAAAACATTTAAATAATACATTAATTCATCAAAATCAAAGAAAATTTCGAACATTTAAATCAAAAGGCAGACAAATAATTGCAAAGACTACACACATGCACGCGCACACACACACACACACACACACACA
>NC_085878.1:46232487-46239987 GCF_034702125.1 Engraulis encrasicolus
GCATGAAGTCCAAGAAGTCTCCCTGATAGTGGCTTCCCGATGACCACGAGTCAGATAAAATATTGCTGATGTTAGACTATGCAAGTTAGCGGTTTTTGTTTTCAATTGGCAATGCGAGCAGAGAACGATAATGACTCGTGCGGTATGCGTGGAATAGGCTTAAATAGATTGTGCGAGCACACTTCGTATGCCATGCAGAAGTCCCAGGAAAAATAGTTAGGCAGGGGTACGCAGACTGGACGATAGAAAGGACATGCACAAATATTTAAACACTGCTGTTTTGTTTGTCGGGGGTGTCGAGGCTCGATAAGCATGACCCTGAAAAGAGTTTTTGGAACTTAGGAAGACGCTGCAGACGCATGGAGATGCTGTCGACTTCCTCGGGTCTTTTAGCGTTGCTCTCGACGAGAACAAGTTCAAATCTCAAAGTTTCAAATCTCAACAGTTTTAAACTCCTCAGCGATCGCCCATCCATTGATTCTTTTCAAAACTAGGCTACAGTAGCCGTGCCTCTGTTTAGACAGGCCAACTGTCCCCCTGCTGGCGCGCGCTCCCGCGGTGACTGATTTAAATCAATTCACAAATCCGACCTTCATGATTTGCTTGCGAACTGCCTACACATTTGGTTAAACAACAAATATAGCAAACATTACAAAAAAAGAACAGACAACGAACGCCGGGTTAAGACAGCCTAAGTGAAAAGGAGAATAGTGGAAGCTCGAGGAGGTTTAGAATGACAGTATCAGAGAAGGATTGGCGCGACTGTCATTACTGCAGAACACGTCTTCGTCATGGACAAGAGGGTTGTTGAACATGTTTCAAAATTAACACTTCCCTCAACGTCGGCTATTTTCTCTCTTTCTCTGGGAATGTTTTAGGACCTAAACTCAACTTAATGGACTCACTGAACTACTAGGCTACAGAACTACTGACTGAGCCGCGCCATGCACTGGCTGCCAGCAGAGACAAGCCAGGCAACACAGCGTGAGCGCGCAATCACCTATGAAGTTCAAGACACTTAGGCCTATATTACAATTACAAATTACAAATTAATTATAAATAATTACATTTTTTAATGTCCATTCGTCCATGGCTTGTAAATTTCGTCTCGTCTTAGTCTCCTTGACGAATTTTTTTTTTATTTTCGTCATATTTTTATTTGCTGGAGGCATTTTTTATTTCGTCATCGTCTCGTCATCGTCAAGGGAAAAAGGGGCGTTGACGAAATATTTTCGTCATCGTCGTGGTTGACGAAATTAACACTGGTGTGCGTGTGCGTGTGCGTGTGCGTGTGTGTGTACCTCCGTGTGCGTGTGTGTGTGTGTGCGTGCGTGTGTGGTGTGTGCGTATTTGTGTGAGTGTGTGTGTGTGTGTGTGTGTGTGTCTGTGCGCGTGAGATTGTGTGTGCCTGCCCGCCTGCCTGTTCTCACATGACTGTCAATCAGGACGTCTCAGCTCATCATCTCATTGCTGTACTGCAGCATGATTCATCTGCAGTGCTTTGGGCACTTCTTTACACCACCACCACAGTGCAGCGCATTGCCATCTGCTCTGCTGTTGTTCTCCAATTGTCTGTCTATTTGTCTGTAGGTCTGTCGGTCTGTCTGTCGGAGAAATTTATTTTTGATGTCTGAAAGGGTCATCACACACACAGTCTTGCACGCACGCGCGCACGCTCTCACGCACGCTCTCACGCACGCACGCAGGCACGCACTCACACACACACACACACACACACACACACACACACACACACACACACACACACACACACACACACACACAGCAAGTGTTGGACTGCTCTGAGCGCTGTGTTCTCTATAGAGGGATACACTGTAAATAAAGTGCCTGGTCATGTCTCATCTGTGGCCAGTCCACACAGACACACACAGACACACTCTCTCTATGTGTCTCTGTCTCTCTCTGTCTCTCTCTCTCTCTGTCTCTCTCTCTCCCTATGTGTCTCTGTCTCTCTCTCTCTCTCTGTCTCTCTCTCTCTCTGTCTCTCTCTCTCCCTATGTGTCTCTGTCTCTCTCTCTCTCTCTCTCTCTGACACACACACACACATCCATCCATCTCTCATTTCTTTCCACATCTGGTCACTAGTTTTTCATCTTCTCTTCTCAGCTCTCTGTGTATTTACCTGTCCTACTTGTCCTACCCTTTTCTACCTTTTCCTTCTCTCTACAAACAGGATGAACCCATTCTCTACCTCATCTTCCTCTTCCTCATCCATCCCTCCTTCAAATCCTGCTCCCTCCATTCCTCCCTTGCCTATCACCCGTTCCCTTCATCCTTCCCTTAACTCCCTCAAAATGCTCTTTACAGTAAAACCTGGATGCAGCATCCATTTTACCTGCAGACTCTTGTAGAAATTGCTGAGAATCCCCCATACATTGGCATCATTTGATAGGGGGATCATTTGATGATCCCTTCACAAATCTACTCAGCAGAAATTGAGGCCCGTTGATTTGATCTGGGACTGATAAATTGGCTATTGGTGTTCACTGAATTTGTGTGGAGTTGTCTTGTTTCTTCCCAAAGTGAGACACACACAGGCAGGGATTAATATTGAATTTCCACTGCGACAGACCAAGTTGATGTTTCCCACCTCCCACCTTCTCTGTCGATGTGGGACAATTATTTATTTGTCTGTGAATGAGTCAGTTTGTTCTGTAGAGCAGAGTGCATCAAATCGAATGTGAGTTAACAAGATTAATGTGAGACACCTTTCGGAAACAGAAAAGAGTTGTAAGGTTTGGTACACCTTTGCAGTCTGTGGGTGGGATGCTCTGCTAAAAAATGACATTTTTGCCAATTTCGCTTTGTGTGTGTGTGTGTTTGTGTGTGTGTGTGTGTGTCTGTGTGGGTGTGGGTGTGGGTGTGCGCACGCATGTGGATATTAACATAAATCAACCTTTCCTAGCCACCAAAACATATGCAAGATTCACTTAATTGGTAAATTGTTATTCTGTGTCCTATATACCAGCCACTAGATTTGACTAACATCTGTCTGCCTGCCTGCCTGCCTGTCTGTCTGCCTGTCTATCTATCTGTCTGCCTGTCTGTCTGTCTGTCTGTCTGTCTGTCTGTCTGTCTGTCTGTCTGTCTGTCTGTGTTTGTCTGTGCCATGGTGTGAATCAGTGTGCTGTTCTAGTGGTTTCACAGACACATTCAGTGTACTCTGACACCATGGCTGACTAAGCCGCACTCAGACTAAATGACCAGAAACACTTCTCACAAAATCTCTAATTACCACTTGATCCATGTGACACCATCCCTCTCCCTCCCCTTCCCCAACACACACACACACACACACACACACACACACACACACACACACACACACACACACACACACACACACACACACACACACACACACACACACACACACACACACACACACACACACACATGATTGCATGCACATGTGCGCACACACACACACACACACACACACACACACACACACACACACACACACACACACACACACACACACACACACACACACACACACACACACACACACACACACATGATTGCATGCACATGCGCGCACACACACACACGCACACGCGCACACACACACACACACACACACACACACACACACACACACACACACACACACACACGCACGCACACACACACACACATTGTGTTGATGTGCCACCCATGCTTCAGTTTAATTACTTTTCCATTTCATTTCATTCATTTCAAGCTTTTTTTTTTACTTCTCTTGCCTGTGTAGCCCTATTTCAACCCCTTCTCAAAGACACACACACACACGCACACGCACACACACACACACGCACGCACGCACGCAGACACAAAAACATACACGGCTGACAATATACACGCATATCTTTTCAATTTTATCAAAGTAATCTGCGATGAACCATTAATCTTCCACTAATCTTCATGGGAGGAGCGGTCTGTGTCTGATAGCTTGCCAATGGAAACTGACAGGAAACTAAAGAGTTATGGATCCATCCAGGCCCAATGATGCCTATTTACTCTAGCTGGCTCATACTCGTATACACATGCAGAGGAGCATTTGTGTAGTATGGCCGGCAAATCTAAACGTTCGAAATTGAAGACTTGTCTGCAATGGCACTAAGCTTTTTATAAAATGTTTTTTCGACTTTCTTTTATTAAAAAAATACATGAAATCCATCAGTTTCACACACAATGTTTTCAAATGTGTTAGACTTCAAAGACTTCCTTTCCATGTTTAGCGTTCACACACGTATTCATACTTCATTGGTGGCTGGTTGATGTGGCCTAATGGTTATTGAGCTTTTACTCGTGAACACATGGTGGCAGGTTTGAATCCTGCACCTGATCCGTGCAAAACCTTTATCATCGTTATTGTCACAATAATACATCACACTTTGTGGAATCTGACCTCGCAGCATTAGGACTTGTTCACTATAAATTTATTTTATATTTATTTAGATTGTGCGCTTTATTTTTTATTTTTGGAACAATCAGCTATATTGCTGATACCTGACTTACTTGCTTGTGTGAAATTCAATTGAGCAGAGCTGTACTAGGCAACACCAGACTAGGAAAATGTGGCTGAGGGAGTAAATGACTATAGTGCCCTCTTTCACCTTCATCCATGGCTGATGCCCTTGAGCGAGGTATGTAATCTCCAGAGGCCTTGCTCCAGGGGACCATACCTTAGTAAGCCTACCTTTGATAGGAGCCGAATCAGACCATTTTTAAGTTGCTGTGTAATGCATAGCCTACGACCTTACACCAGGGCTGCATTGACCAAATGGCAAACAGGCATTTGCCTGGTGTGCTGTTGATGATTTTGCCCTAATGTTAATCAGTCATTGTGCTCCTACAGCAGGCCTATCCAAAATAGATATTGTATTTTGGCTCTTGCTGTCAAAATAGCTCATATTAGTCTAGTCGTGATTTCATGAACCCGGAAATGTTGAGTACCCTAAAGTTTTATTGCAGAAATATCATCTATGGGCCTAATGGATAGAATTTAGCTTGGTTGCCCAAAGTTGCACTTTGAGCATTTTGCATAATTAGCATAAAAACTGTATATCGTTAAGGTAAGACTACTACAGGTGAGTAGGCTAAAAAAATTAAATAATAGGTATCACCATGAAACTTTCTCAGTTGATTACTGATGATGAGAGAAGAAAAAAATGTATTGGATGTTTTTTGTATTTTAATGTTTAGATATGCAAATGAGGGCATACATTATCAATTATGCGCTAATTTGCATACACACCAAATCACTTTCATGAGGTGAACTCTGGCTCAAAATAACTTTTATGTGGGTAAAATATGTATATTTGAGTGTTGAGATGGTGAAAACCTTCTGAGGCAGTGGTTCTCAAAGTGGGGCCTGGGACCCCTGGGGGGCTGCCAGGGGCCCCACGGCAGGCTGGCAGGAAAAATATGGCAAAATAAGATGAATAGCCTAATAAACTGAATAACTAAAGTACGCCAAAATAAACTACCTATGAACTATCCTAGTGGAATAATTCTCTTCCTTAAAATGTTTATGTACTATGCTGTCTGTAGTACTTGAATGGGTTTAGGAATGCACCAATTTCATCGAGTTGTGAAACCGGGTGCACAGAAAAAATATTGTGGCACGGGTGCCGCACGGCCCATGTTAGGGGAGCCTTGGCTGGAATCTGGCAGTATATGGGGGGCCTTGGCTGGAATCTAGCGGTATATGGGGAGCCTTGTCATGGTAAAGTTTGGGAACCCCTTCTATGAGGAACCTGGTCAAGAGGGAGTTTTGACCTGGATACATGCCCCGATATATAGGCCTATACATATAGGATATGTATTATACATACAGCGTGTAGCAGAACACACATACAGTGTACATTCAGTGTAGCAGAACTATATACAGTATGCTTGTGTACACAAACACAAAATAACTATACAAGAGAAATGTACTGTTCTGAGGAAAGGTTTTAAGGCCTAAAATAGCACATAAGTTTTTGGAGGAAAATATGATTGAAGCAGACTTTCAATATACAACATGCAGAATAACTACAGTATGCACGCACACACAAACGCGCGCACACACACACACACACACACACACACACACACACACACACACACACACACACACACACACACACACGGGTGACTCTAAACAACTCTCCATTGACCTTAACAGTGACAAAAGTTATCTGGAGGTTTATGTCACCTTCATATGGTAAACCCATGGCTCCAAATATATTTTTCTGTGGGTAAAGCATATGTACTTGGTGGTTGAGTTGGTGAAAACCTTTTGAGGGACCTGGTCAAGAGGTAGTGTTGACCTAGATGGATGAATTAAATGTTCCATGCCAAACAGCCTTACGTGCATACACATACAGCACAGTGAACAAATCCAAAAGAGCCAACATCACACAAAATAACATGCGCATTAGGCCAGTGATTGCTGCAGGATACACGTGTGCTGAAGAAAATACCGTGAAAGTATGGGGATGGTGAAGGCTATGTGTTTTTTCCTAAATATGTGTGTATACAGTGGTATACAATAATTGAATGATTGGGCACCCCTTTTGAAAAACATTATTGGTTTGTCCGTTGATGGTTTGTTAAAGCAATTTCGTGTTAGCATTATGTTAAACAGTATGGAAAGAACAACAATTCAGATGTGAAATCACTTTTATGGGCCCAGCAAAATCAATTGTACATGTAGCCTAAAATAGGCATATGCTAAATATTCTAGTAACATTTAGTAGAGCCCACTTTTGCTAATGCAATGGGCTGTGGATGGTTCTATAAGCAGACAAGTCCCAGAAGTCTGGCATTTTGAATTTGAGGTGGTGTGGATAGTCAATGGTAAAAAATACTGTCAGCATTCTTGTCTTCCTTCCATTTGTTTTAATTTTTTAAGGATGACTATTCCACAATGTACTTTTGCTCCTACATGAAATACTGGGTGGATTTTGAACAGTGCTTACAACCTTTGCTCTACAGAAGTCTCTAACCCAGCCATGGCTTTACTTCAACTGTGCAATTGTGTGACTATTGAGTTAATGAGGTCATCTACTTAAATAAGGTTTATTATACCTAGCAATTCAGCCTCTTAACACAATCCTTCTGCCCAATTCCATTGAGCACAGGTATGATTTACAAAAACTGCACCACAAAAAAACATTACTGGTTTTCAGCTTTTGTATTATGTGTCTGACTAGAGTAGCACAATATAAACCTCCAGATAACTCTTGTCAGTGTTAAGGAAAGTTGTTTAGAGTCACCCATGCAGTGTGTGTGTGTGTGTGTGTGTGTGTGTGTGTGTGTGTGTGTGTGTGTGTGTGTGTGTGTGTGTGTGTGTGTGTGTGTGTGTGTGTGTGTGTGTGTGTGTGTGTGTGTGTGTGTGTGTGTGTACTGTAGTTATTCTGCATGTTGTATACTGAAAGTCTGCTACAATCATATTTTGTTTCAAAAACGTATACATTATGTGCTATTTTAGGCCTTAAAGCCTTTCCT
>NC_085878.1:46247487-46249987 GCF_034702125.1 Engraulis encrasicolus
CTCTGTCTCTCCATCTGTCTGCTATACTGTATGTCTCTATCTCTGTCTTTCTTCTGTCTGCCTGTCTGCCTGCTTCTCTCTCTCGCTCTCTCTCGCTCTCTCTCTCTCTCTCTCTCTCTCTCTCTCTCTCTCCTTCCCCATTACTGTCATTCAGCCTGTCTTTTTGTGCAGATCTCATTCATTTTCTCCATGGCCTATCACTGTCTTTAGCAGTCTTTCCCCTTTCCTCCCAGTCTGTCTGCTTTTTAGTCTATCTTTCCTATCTCCGAGTATGTCTCTATTTCTCTCTTTCTCTGGGTCTCTCTCTCTCTCTCTCTCTCTCTCTCTCTCTCTCTCTCTCTCTCTCTCTCTCTCTCTGTCTTTCTGTCTGTAAGAGGAGTGGAGAGGAGTGAGTGAGAGGAGAGGAGTGGGGAGGAGGAAATACGAGGAGAGGAGAGGAGAGGCAGGGGAGGATGGAGGAGAGGAGAGCAGAGCAGAGGCTGGGAGAGGATGGAATAGAGGAGAGGAGAAGAGAGGAGAGGCAGTGAGAGGATGGAGGGAGAAGAGGACAAGAGAGCAGAGGAGAGGAGAGAGTATGGGGAAAGGAGAGCAGCTGAGAGTAGGGGAGGGGAGAAGAGAGGCAGGGAGAGGATGGAAGAGAGGAGAAGAGAGGCAGGGAAAGGATGGAGGGAGGAGAGGAGAGGACAAGAGAGCAGAGGAGAGGAGATGTGTGATTGCCACTCCTGCTGTCAGCTGAGCCATGACACGCTTGTCAGCCTGAGAACCCTCATCCCTCCCCACCTGTCTCCGTTGCCAGGGACAACATGCCGTGTCACCCTTCTGTGCCCCCTCCACTGAGCGATGAGGGCCACAAAAAAAACATGAGAAATTCCGGCAGGGAGACATGGGGCATTCCCATGGTAACCAGGTCCTCGGGTATATAGGCTAAGAGATTAGGCCGTGTCCCATACCATTTGCATACAAATTGGCCAGCTGGTACCTTGTCGTTATGACAACAGTGCACACAGATCCCAGAATGCATTTGGATATGAGACTGACACACAAAACCATAAGGTTATAGACAGGACATTATGCAGTGTTATGTAATTTAGCACTTCGAGAGATAGATCAACCCTATGAATATCAAATTACACTCAATCAAATATGAATATGAAATTAGAAGATGTTGAACTGGCACTAAAAGTAAACATGAATACAGTGCACAAAACCTTACTGTAATGGTGATGCCTTTTCCTCCAGTCACAACTGGAACAGAGTTACTCTGATATAAAGTAGCCTATATGTCATTTTTTTTATACATGCAGTTTTCAATTCATTCCGTTTTTTTTAAGTTTCATGAACAGCTACATCTTTCTTGATGTCTGAACACATTATCATGTATTTTCTCTCCTTTTGTGCACATGTCAGTTTAGTCATAATAATCATTGAAAATATTGTAACTGATGTCATGAGTAGGCTACATTGAACTAGGGAAATAGATTATGATATTAATGCATGATTTAATAATGATCAAGGTAGTCCATGTATTTTGTTACTCACTTTCTCAAGTCCTTGAAGACACGTTGAGCCTGTATTTTGAGAGTAAATACAACCCTAATTCTGTAACTGAAAGTGATAAGCAATCATAAAACATGTCTGGAATTTTAAAGAGCAAATTAAAATGTACGGTGAGTGTCTGACACAAATCATATTACGGAGACCACAAAGAAATCATTAAATCTAGCCTGTTTTTTAATATTTCAAATTTTCAACCTAATTGACACTGTTTAAAATCTGATCTTAATTTGATTACCATTTAATTGATTACAGCTGTTCCCATGCAGACACTTGTCTCCAAACTATGCCAGCTATAACTATATCGTACAGTATGTAGAGGAATGGTGTCGTCCTGTTTCTAAACAGTGCTCAACTTCTGTGTCTACACAGTGCCATCTAGTGACGTTATGAGGGTATTGTTCACACAAGGAACCTTTGCTTCCTGTAAACATCAACCGACTCTTTTGCCAAAATTCAAGGTTGAACGGTCCATTACAATGAGATAAGAAAACAAACAACATTAAAACACATTTCTTTTTTAGCCATTTGGAAAATTGCATTTTGAAGACCTCCAGACTATCAGCGATAACTTCCACACACATTACCCCTCACTGTAAAGGTTTACGGTTTAATCATTGGTTTGTTTTTGTTTTTCTCCTCTCCAGTCTCTTGCCCAATCACTCCAAGAACTTAATGACCAACCGTGACACCTCCTGTTGCCCCTCGGGTCACCTGAGAGGATCCGTGTGTGTGTGCGTGTGTGTGTGTTTGTGTGTGTGTTTGTGTGCGTGCGCGCGCTTGTTATTGTGTAAAAAGGTCAAGCCCACCGATACACATTAAGTCTGGCTGTGTCATTAATGACAACACCACTAATGCTGGCCAGAGTCAAGTGTTGATTAGCGAACAGGTCTGGCCCAAACCGCCTTGACCCGGTTATGAAGGATGGAGAGGTCCCCTGATTCAG